>NC_048602.1:11701505-11806063 GCF_003668045.3 Cricetulus griseus | reverse complement strand
CGACTGGGTTTCTCTGCGTAGTTCTGGCTTCCTGGAACTCGCTCTGTAGACTGGGCTAGCCTGGAACTCACAGAGATCCACCTCCCTCTGCCTCCTGAGTGCTGGGATTAAAGGTGTGTGAGATCACCACTCAGCCAAGAGTGTTTATCTTTAAAAAATTAAGTTAGTCTCATTAAAGTTTGTCAATACCATTAATAACTTTGAATAATAATCTTTTTTAAAGATTTTATTTATTTATTATGTATACAACATTCTGCTTCCATGTCTATCTGCACACCAGAAGAGGGCACCAGATCTCATGGTTGTGAGCCACCATATGGTTGCTGGGAATTGAACTCAGGACCTCTGGAAGAACAGTCAGTGCTCTTAACCTCTGAGCCATCTCTCCACCCCCTGAATAATAAACTTTTGATTCACTGATATCTCTCTAATGTTATTCTTTGTTTGTATCATTATTTTAACCCATGGGAACTAAGGCTGAGACGATGAATGAATGATGCTTCCTGGTTTGCTCTCTGTAAGTTGTTCAGTTACCTTTTCCTTGTATAGCCCAGGAAGACCTGCCTGGGAATGGTGCCACCCACAGTGGACTGGGCCCTCACACATCAATCAAGAACTAAACTAAGCCTATATAGAGGAAGTTCATGAAGGAAATTTCTTAAGATTCCCCAGGTGTCTCTAGCTTGTGACGCAAACTAACCAGCACATCTGTCATACAACATGGGCCATCAGGTCATTTTTAGCAAGTTCTTGCTCTAGTTTCTATAGGTTAGAGGATCAGTATCCACCTGAACCTCAAGACAGCTTATCTACATGGTCAATGTGTCTAAGAGAAAGGGTGTTAACACCCAAGGACAAAGGTAGGTCTGTTGCAAACCCTGTCCTGTTCCTTCACATTCCTAGATCATTCTTAGATTCATGCTTCATCCTTAGGGAACCAGTGGCTTATGACAGTCATCATGAAACATCTGAACAGTCTGGCTCATGCTGTGGTCCATCTGGACCAGTGAGTTGAAAGGAGGCCTGTTCCCTGTATACTGGCTGTCCTTAGGACAGGTTTCCCAGGGGTGTGAAATGGAATTCTCATCACCAGCTATCTGTAGGATAGCATCAGACAGAAGGGCCCTGGAGGGTTTTGACCCATGTTGACAATAAGAGGACAGTGCATCTGGAGGGACACAAGGCAATCTTTGGTCTGTTTACCATCAGGCTCTGTAGTTGAGATCACACATGAGGAAGTCTGCGTTCCTTCCGCACTGCACGGGAGTCCCCACTATTTCTGAGCTCTCAGATCTTCTTGCATCTGACTGTGATTCGCCATCTCATTTATATTCTGATTCTTGTTGGCAAAGAACCATGGCAACACTCATGGAAACAGGCCCTTGCAAGCATCAGAGGCCCCACCAGGGCAATCTCCTCTCTTTTGTTGGTACAGCACTGTTACTCATAACTACAAACAGCAACTCCAGCCCTGCGGAGGGCAAGAACATGGTATCACTAACACCTGGACCTAACTCAGCATATAACTCACCTGTGATGGGTAAACCCACAGAAAAGTGTTGCTCTCACCATAGTTGAAGAAGCTTGTTTTCACACTTATGAAGACCACCAAAGAAACCCAAACCTTGCCAGGCGTTGGTGGCGCACGCCTTTAATCCCAGCACTCGGGAGGCAGAAGCAGGCGAATAGCTGTGAGTTTGAGGCCAGCCTGGTCTACAGAGCGAGTGCCAGAATAGGCTCCACAGCTACACAGAGAACCCCTGTCTTGAAAAAACAAAAAAAAGAAACCCAAACCTTGACCAAATGCAGAGAACAATGAACACCACAGGCTGTCCAGCCCTGATTGATCTATCTGCCCATTATTTGTGGCTCAGGGCACATCTCATATTAGGAGATAGAAAGATTTTAAGATCCAGAGGACCATGGCATCTCATGTGAGATTGTATCTTCTACATATGACAGGGAAGCTGCATCCTAGACATGACAACCATATGCCCACCTAAACAGACTGAAAAATGACAACACAATTGACATGGCAGCATGGATGGGGAGATCTCATAGGCTTCCATCCATAAATGAAAAGTTACAGGCAATTAATAAGTGGAGAGAGACAGACAGAGAGAGAGAGAGAGAGAGAGAGAGAGAGAGAGAGAGAGAATCACTATTCTCCAGGGATGAGGCCCCAGAAGGTCATCTAATCCCAAGTGGCCAACCATAGACAGATATACAGAAGACTAAAAGGGCTCAGCACATTTATTAATTTATACATAATAATGTATGTGGTAATAATAATAAAGAAGTTGTGAAGTTAAGAGGTAATGGAAGGCATGGGAGGAGGTACTGGGGGTGAGGTAAATAAAACAAGCATGTAAGAAATAATTAAAAATTCTTTTAATAGAGCTGACCCTGCAGACAGGGTTATTGGGCAGCTGGCCTGTAGGGCTTGAGAGTCAGATACCTGGTGCTGCCCCCACCCATCTTTAGTGTGGTGTAGAGGGCAGGGGAAAGATGCCTTCCACATCACCGTTGTCACTTGTGGCAGGAGGGGGAACTCTACCAGCTGCAACACTTGGGAAAGATGGCCCTGCACCTCATCTGGACAGCGCAGTAGAGCTGACTCTGTTGATGACGTGTGTGTGTGTGTGTGTGTGAACTGGCCCTGAGGTCATGAGTTTGGGAGTTCTTGCCCAGTCCCTCATTTTCCATATGGTGGCAGGTTCTAGGGAGAATTGCCTCCTTTTGCTGCCTGTGCCAGCTGGGAGAGCTGTCCCTGAGGCCATAAGACCAAAATAACTGTTTTTGGACCTCACCAGTTACAACACAGTTATGGAGTTTCTTTTGAGTCTGGTCCAACAGCTGCTTTGTCCCAAATAAACACAGAGAGATGCTGCATTAATTATTAAACTGTGGACTGATGACTAGGGCTTCTTATTGGATAGCTCTGTCTTAATTATTCACCCATTTCAACTAATCTATGTATTTCCACATGGTCTTGACTTACTGGAGAATGCCTGGACCTGTGACTCCTTTGTGGTCTACATGGCATCCTCTCCCACTCCTCTTTCTTCTCCTTCCTCTCATGGCACTTCCTAAATTTCCTCCCTGGCCAATCAGCAAATAAGAGAAACATACACAGGAGCACATCACCCATCACAGCACTAGAGAGAGTGGACCCTGCATCTCCAAAGGGCAACAGAGTAGAGCTGGTTCTGATGATATAGGTGTGGGTGAGTGAGAATCAGAACTAGCATGACCCTATATCTTGCATAAGGTCAACTAGCCAGGGTAATGCCAGAGAGCTCAGCCTGCTGGTGAAGATGGGGGAGAGATGGCCTGTTGACCAACCCTGCAACTAAGCAGGTCAAGAACCAGGGCTATGAGTTGGCTCACCCCAATATCCACCCCGTCTGTGACCTTATGGAGCACGTCAAGGGGTTGGACCTGCAGATCCAAAGCTAAAGGATCTCCAAGACACAGGGCAACAACAGAATGGCCGAAAGGAACCCCAGTGAGGGATCAGGGTCCATGGTGTAGCAGAAACCAGAGGCCCTGTTCCATACCAACGACTCCTTGCAATGAGCACTTCAAGTAAAGATACACAAACAAAAGTTTATATTGTGTGTGACTGCCGGTGTGCTACCACAGCTTTCATGAGGGGAGTTTTTTCTTCTTTCTTTCCTTCCTTCCTTCATTCATTCATTCATTCTACTTTCTTTCTTTCTTCCATTCCCTGTTCTTTTATCTCTCTTTTATTTTCTCAAATTTTATTTTGGGGGGAGGCTGCAAGGGCAGAAGGCAGCTATGAAAGGATCTGGAGAGGAATGAGATTGAGGTGGACGGTGTGAAAGACACAAAGAACAAAGGATAAAAGGAAAATGCTTCTAGAAGCACTTGAAAAAGAGTGGAAAGAAGAGGGAGCTAGGGAGAGTGAGAAACTGAGAAATGGCTGCCATGAAACTGATCATGGAGGGAGACTAAGAAGCCCCTTCTGAGAGCACTCTCCATTTCAGGGCAACATCATTGAGCAGCCTTCTCACCATCCCTGGCACAAAGAAAGGTCTGATCTTCTACAACCTTACAGGGGCAGAGGGAGGTTTCACACCAGGTGTTTTGTTCAGTGTAGTGTGTGTGACAAGGAGTATGGAGGAGCCAGTGTTGTAAATTGAGAGCAGTTGGGTCACAGCACAGACAGCGACTAGACTCTGCCCTAGAGTAAGCTTCTGGAGACATGGCGTGACTAAGGCTGTGGGAATTTGTCCTAAAAATGTAGACCTGTGTCCTAACACAAAGGTGAGGAGGCCATAAGTTGACAGTGGAGAGGAACTCAGACAATGGCTGGAATCTCCTGGGAGAGGAGCTTGAGAGGGGACTCAGGGTTTGTGCTTGTGTGGGTGCAGGTCCATCAGAAGAGCACAGAGACTCATCAGCAGGAATTTCTCAGTGAACAGGACATGGAAGGGGAGGAGGAAGCCTGCTCCAAGTTGTCACCATTGGCAATTATATGCTAAAATCCTGGTGTTACCAACTATGACAGGGTGAGCGTCCAAATGAAAATCAGAATGCGGTGGGCCGCCAAGTGAGCTCAGTGGGTAAAAGGATTTGCCAAAAGGCTCACGTGTTGAGCCAATCCCTAACTCCTACATGGTGGAGGGTGAGAGCCATTGTGTGGATCTCAACAGACATGTAGTCCTGAGAAAGAACTTTGGGACTCAGGGAGGGGCTGGCTAAGGGAAGTATGAATTCTTTTAAGGGAGAATCACTGGAAGTCCTGCCTCCAGGTCATTGTTACAGAACCTGACGCCAGGTGAGCTGGGGAGTGCGGGAAGGCTTGGAATCTGACCTGTTAGAGCTAACAGAGAGGAAAGATTTACCAGCTGTCTGAATCTCCTAGCTCATGGAATAAGCCAGTGCACTGCCGTGAGAGCCACAGTTAGGCTAGGTCCCCTGGGCATGTCCTTCTGAGTCTCAGCATGGACAGCAAAGCTGCACAGGTTCCCAGGACCTTGACCAAGTGTTCTGATGTGCTTGTGAGACTTCACAGAACGGTTAGTACCCCCAAGGGGGAACAGAGGACTCGGGTGCTCCCAATGACTCTGTGTCCTAAGGGATTAAGTGTAGCAAATTCTCTCCTGCAGGTGAACAGTAACAGAAGCTGCTGATCTGGACAGCTGTCCTCTCCCAGTGTCAGGTTCTTGTTCACAGTTAAGGCTTCTTTACAGACACTGCAATGTTCACTTACAATGTGTGCTCTACTGGGAAACTGAGGCACAAGAAACGCAGGAGCGCTTCCATCTGGGGTTTTTCCACTGCACTGTAAGTCTGTATATAAGGCTGCTCTCTCTCTCTGCAACAAAGGACACACACATTCTCTTAGCAAACGACCAGACATCTTGTCAATCATTTACATCTCCAGGCTTTCACCCAATCCATTAGACTTGCTCGTGATGTAGGCACCACATGTTAGAACTGGTCATTAAACAGCAAGACAAAATGATTTTGTTTGGAGCTCGCCTGTACCCCATACCTTTCACGTTTCTCCATCATCCTGAGACTCATCCTTTGCCTTCGGGTCCCCTTGTCTCATGGCAGTCACCATCAAACACGTGGCAAGATTGGCTCATGTAATGGTCCCATGTGAGCAGTGAGCTGAGTACCAGGCCTGCTCCTGACCTCAAGTGTGAGATATCTATACAAATATCAAGTCCCGAGGACGGGCTATGGGTGCTTCTCAGGGAAACTCAATGGGAAGTGTCATTATGTCCTATCTGTAGCACAGCCTAGAACAATAAACTTTGGAGGGCACTGGCTTAGTTTGTGCAGCAGAGGTCAATGCACCTGGAGAAACAGAGCACCCTGTGCTTCCTGCAGGCAATGCTTCAATGAAGACCAGGAGAGACAGTGGACATCTGTCTCCAGGTCCTAGGTCTGTAACATCAGCTCTGCAGCTCAGCTCACACATGACGAAGACTGTTTCTCTACACAGCACAGGAGACCACCATCTCTGAACACTCGGGTCCTCCTGCAGCTGCCATGAGTCACCTTCTGCATGATTCTCCAAGGGGCTGGATCTGGGGTGGGATTGACAGAGAACAACAGTGCTTGAAGGAGACCTTTGCAAGCATCAGAACTCCCACAGGGAGCATCTTCTCTCTGTTGTCTGCTTAGGACTGTTACCCAAGGCCAAAGGGACAATGGTGTCCTTAAAGCATGAATCTGAGAGTCATAACACAACCTCCCTCTAGAGGATAAATGGTCAAAGCCTCTCAGAAGGTGACAGGCTGAAGCTGTAAAAGGGTAAAAGGATTCTCCCTCGTTGTTATAACTGACATAGGAACCTATGAGTGTGAAACTTGGACCCCACTTTATGCCATCTGAAGTGACTCATTCACTCTGAACATTACCTACGAGTAGTTTCTGTTTCATCATGGCCATTCCTACTTAAGTACAGAGCCAGGATACTTGGTCCCCCCTTGGGTTGGTGACACAGACCCACCATACATATACCTAGGCTGGCCAGGGCATCCTGGCCTAGCCCAAGGATAGCAGACAGGCTGTGCATTGAGCTATAATGGGCTGGAGGGACTTGTCCTTCCTATACAGGCTCAGGGTGATGGAGACCGGGGACATCTCAGACTCAGGATCAGTGCACACAAGTGAATAGTGGTGATATTTGTGCATTGTGCTAGAGGCAGATCAGGGCTTGTGTATACCACACAAGTACTGTTCTACTAATCCGCACCACAGCTCTGGGTATGACCTATTCATCTAAGGTAATAGCAGAGCTCAAAGTGATACCATGGCCTTCTGCAGACCAGGATCTCCGCTTCCCTCTGTGGATACCATGTGTGGGTGTATACTGTTTTCTCCAGTTGGTCCAGATATCCAAATCATATCGCCCTCAAATATTCATTTCCATACTGGGTCAAACCTCCTTCCATGCAGCCTCTCATCCATCTGCACAGTACTCTTGGAAGGAAGCCACAGTCATCCTTCCAAAAGTTTTATCCTCAACATCGCTACTAATAATAGAGGATCCTATATCTCCCAAGTCCAGATCTCTGCCATTGGCCTCGACAGAACCAAAGTGAAGAAAATCACGAGTCTTGGGAAGTCTATCCTTGAAATATCATCACTGAGATGTGGGGTGAAGCCTTGCTCTTATGGATAGACACAGAGGTTAATTCCAAGCCTGTGTCTATGGGCACAAACAAATGCCAATCATCTCATGAGAGTCCATCACTTGCTCCTCTCCTTACATCTCTGATTGCTCCCAAGAGACCCTGGATTGGACTGTATGTGAAAGGGGCATTCTCCTAGAAAGAAGGAATGTCATTTCAGTCAAGGGTATTTAGATCAGTAACTCATGCCTTCCTGCCCCCACCATTTGCTTTCATGATCCCCATGACCCAGAAGGAACACCCAGAGCCTTGAACCATGCTCATGGTTCTTTATGCCAATAATCCCTGGATCCTGTCTTGTATCAGCTTCTACTCTGATTTCAATGGAGCCAGAAGAGGCAGGTAATGAACATGTATGGGAGGCCAGACATGATTAGGGATGAAGCCAATGTCTTGACAATTTTCTTTAAGTCGTCATTCACTGTGTCTGTGGTGGACAACACAGTGTGCCTGGGCTCAGGATCTAGGAGGTGGGAAAGTGAACCCCAGGTTAGATGTGCTTGAGCTGTGTGCTGGCTCTGAGGGTCCAGAAGGGACAGGAAATGGACAGCAGCCCATAGGATGAGCACAGCAAACCGAGAGGGACATTCCCTTTGGAATCTCCTTATGGAGAAGGAGGACTTACCCATTTGAAACAGTGTCCTAGTTAGCATTGACAATTTGACACAGTCCAACATCAGCTGTGGGGCGGGGGGGGGGGGGGAGGAGTCTGAAATGAGTAACTGCCTTTATCAGATCCGGCTATGGACATGTCTGGGATGGGCTGTCTGAACTGATTCAGAAAGGCCCAGGGCACTTTGGGCAATAAAATTCGTAGGCAGATGGTCTTTGGTTTCACAAGAAAGTTAGGTAAACTGGGCGTTGCTGGCTCACGCCTTTAATCCTAGCACTTGGGAGGCAGAGGCAGGCGGATCTCTGTGAGTTCGAGGCCAGCCTGGTCTCCAGAGTGAGTGTCAGGATAGGCTCCAAAGCTACACAGAGAAACCCTGTCTTGGAAAAAAGAAGAAAGCTAGTTAAGTGTGAGCAAGAGAGGGAGCAACAAGCAGCATGTTTTCTGCCTTGACTTCCTTCACTATTACACGACGCCACAGACCATAAGGGAAATGGACCATTTATTTTCTCCTAAAATGCTGTTGTTTTATTATGGCCCAAGAAAAGAAAATAGGACAGGGTATGGGAAAGGGCAGAAGACACATCTAGTTGAATCAATGTCCTTTGTACCCAAGAGAAGACCCTTCATCACCTTGTGGGCAAAGACAAGAAAGGACGTAGACATCCATGATGGTTCAGAAAGTGCAGATGCCACAATACACTTGTCTCCTGTCCTTTGACTCTGGAGAGAAACTCCCAACGACTTTTCTCTGAAAATTTCTGCTGAGAATTCCTAACCTCTGGATGCACACTATTTCTACTATAGTCAGGTTTCCCAGGAAAAATCTGAAACCGTGCTTAGACCTACCCTACACTAGATGGAATTAGGAGTTCTGAAGAGCATAGGGAGCAGGATCATAGATGCTACATCCCACCTATGCTGACGGTATCAGGCAGTGTACATTGGACTTGTTGACCATGCCTCCTGCAGTCCTGGGCATGAGATTGCAGTTCTTCCAGTGATCCCCAGAGGGCGACATCAGTACACAAACTCAAGCCTCTGGAAATTGTTTCCCTGAGCTACCTCATGTGTCTGAGAAAATCTTTATGAATGGGGAACCTGAAAGTCCCCTCCCTCCTTGAGGAAGATAGGATTATCACCAGGAATCACCTAGGCAAAGAGCAAAGGTGACCCAGGAATGCCAGGGAGGACTTAGGCTCAGCCAACACATAATGCTGAAGGTTGCCTTGAAAACCTCCATAGAAAGAGAGAGCCCACAGTCCTTTCCAGGATACACAGGTCACCTCTGTCCCAGCACCGTAGATATGAAACTCCTCACACAATTGCTCCTGGGCTATTCTCCAGGTTCAGGAATTTGACTGGTGACATTAGTGATACAAGATATATTTTCAACCCTACTCATCACTCAGCTGGTCCCTTTGTAGTCCTCAGACACTGGCCCCTTCCTACTAGGAGTAAGTCCCACCTTCCCACAGCACTGAGGATGCAGGGCAGACTGGATGCTCAGCTGGGTCCTTGTGTGACGAAGACACATTGACAGGATGGAGGCTTCCCCTTGGGTGCTGACAGACCCAAGGCCAGGCCACATCAGGCGTCATGCCTGGGATGAGCCATTGTCCTCTGAGGGCCCGAGGATGTTTATCAGCCTTGTTTCTCAATGTGTTGCTAGGAGGAGAAACATAAAGGGAGTTTGAGAGGGATATGGGGACAGCATTGAGAGTGAGGGGACAGAGCCTTGGACACAGACCCCACCACCCAGAGCCCATTGAATTCTGGGAAGTGCTCCAGCCTGGGAGACTGCAAATCCTAGAAGGAGGAAGACTGTAGAGCCTGGGCACCACGTTGGAGCTGAAGTCCTCCTCAAGGGAGGAGGACACAGTGAGAGGCGAGATGGATAAGTACTCTATGATTCCCTGCAAGGGCTGCACCCTCTGGCAGGGGCTCCTGCTCACAGGTAAGTGTACCCACTCTCTAAATGTGTGATGGAGGGGAACTCAGAAGCATGCTGGAGACTTCAAAAGGGGGCAGGGTGTGGAGAGGAGACTTGAGGTTTCTGTTGGAGGTTATGGCTCAGGTGGTACAGTGAGGGAGAGAGGCTCAGCACCCTGAAGCTCTCAGCCAACAGGAGGTGGTGAGGGGAGGGAACAGCCCCAACATTTCCAATTCAAAGTGAGTCACATTGGCTGCCGTGTTCTGAAGCCTGATGTCCCCAGTCATGACAGGGTGACTCCAGATCTCAACAGGAGTGGACCACAGAGACGGTTCAGTGTTGTGAGTCCTGACAACGTGAATTCAGCCCTCATCTCTCACAGGGTAGATGTTGAGAACAGACTCTTTCGGCCTCCCCTCCCCCCACACACACAGATGCTGTGACATGGATGTGTTTATGTGCCCAATGAGACACACGCCTTCAGAAATATGTACATACATCATATATGTGAATGTAAAAATGTGTATCACTCTTGAGTGTGAATATTGTCCTTAGCTACAATGGGAATTCTGTAGATAAACCCAAGGACATATCTTTTTTCCTTCCTCTCTCCTTCCATCTTTCAGTCCCTCCCTCCCTCCCTCTCACCCTCTCACCCTCTCTTTTTTCTGTCTCCTTCCTTCCTTCTCCATCCTTCCCTTTTGTTTTCTCCCTCACCCCAATTTCTCTGCATATTCCTGGTTGTCCTAGAACTCACTGTGTGGACCAGGCTGGCCTCACACTCTGAGAATCACCTGCCTCTGCATATAGATTGCTGGGCTTGGAGGCATTTTCTACCACTGCCCAGCTTCTTCCGGTATTTCCTTCTCCATTGATTTCTGAGAGTTTTTAAGGAACTGAATCGTCCTAAAAGGTCACACTAACCCCCCTACTCACAAAACCCTGGTTCTATCAGACTGGAAGTCAGTGTGTCCAGAAACTGATGTCAGGGGTTGACCGATCACACAAAGGGTACAGAGAAAAAAAGTGTAAGTGGGGATCCTCCAGAGAAGGAGGTGAGAGTGGCTTCCTCACACCAAGTACTCTTTATGTGACGAGGGAAATGGAGACACTGGGGTCAGGCAGACAAGTGAGAAGATTGTTCCATAAAGAGGCAAAGACCCAGTCAGAGGTTCTGAGAAATGGAGGTTGTGTTGCTCACCTCCATCAAGGAGGGTAGGCACAGCGCTAGCCAAACACCTAAGCTGAGTTGTGATCACACCTGCTCAATACTCATGCCTTTCCTTCCCTCTCTTTCCTTCTAGCCTCACTTTTAACATGCTGGTATCCACCCGCCATTGCCCAAGTCACCATTGAATCAGTGCCACACAGAGTGGTCGAAGGAGAAGACGTTCTTTTCCTTGTCCATGATCTGCCAGCCCATGTTTTAACCTTAGCCTGGTTCAAAGGCGAGGCAATAATAGACAATGGAATTGCATTCTATGTACAGAACAACAATGTACATGCACTGGGTCCATTCCACAGTGGCAGAGAGACAATGTACCGCAATGGATCCCTGTGGATTCGCAATGTCACCCAGGCTGACACAGGAGTCTATACCCTAGGAATCTTAAGTGGCCCAAGAGAAATTCTATCAAAAACATCCATGTACCTTCATGTGTACTGTAAGTACTTCTTTGTGAATTCTCGTGCTGGGTGGGGTTCATTCCACTGGACACACCCAGAAGCGCCAGCCCTCTGCATTGTGTCTCCATGTTGTGGTCTGAGAATTTAGTGCAGGACACACATGGTGGAAAATAACCATAGTAGATCAGAATCCTTCATTTGAATTCACCTTATACCCAGGTGGGTGCATGGGGGGTAACTCAGCCAAGGTGATCTGCCTCTGTCTAGATTCTCAGGATTCTCACCAGGAAAGTGTTCTTGAGAAAGACCCTGAGGGAATCAATGTTGGGTCTGGTTGAGGAAAACATGGGATCTTCAGAGAGATGTGAGCACCAGGATGCTCTGGCTCCAGACCTCTGTCCCAGAGTCAACTATTGGTGTCCAGAGAAGCAATTTCAAAGTTTGGATTTTGACTTCCTTATGGTCAGGAACAGTTCTTTCTAGTGGTCAAAGCCTTGTACCATGTGGAACCAGCCAGTGCACTGTCATGAGAGATGCACTTAGGCTAGGTCTCCTGGACATCTTCTCCCGAGACTCGGCATGGAGAACACACCTGGATAGGTGCCCAGGCCATTAACTGCCCTGAGGAGCATTTGAGACTTCTCAAGAAAGCCAGGGTAATGAAGGCATGGAGAGAGGACACATGTTCTCCTGACAAGTGCTTGTCCTCTGTGGTCCAGCTCAGAGAATTCTCTGCTCTTGACAAATAAATGGCTTCAGGCTCTTCTGATCTGGACAGCTCCCCATATGTGAGCTGCAGTTCCCCCAGTGATCACCAGGGGCAGCCTTGGACACACAGTCAACACTCAGAAAAAGTATTTCCCTAACCTGGACCTTACCATGTATCCTGGCGCCCACATCTGTCCCTACAGACTGTAGGTCAGTGACACAGTCTTCTCAGACCTACTCATTGCTCCCTGAGTCTTTTGTACTGCCAGGGGATTATTTCCAGTTCCAGAATGTATGTATTTCCTTAGGGAAACATGGGGTAGCCAAGGCAGAGCACCCAGACAGAGGTCCAAGTCATCCCAGAGGCCAGGGAGCACATGGGCAGACTCATCGTACAGCTCCATAAGCAAAGGAATTGGGAGCATCATCCTGAAAGTCTGCATGGGATGATGGGGTCCAGAGCGTTATTCACAGGGCTCAGGTCATCTCATCCCTCACACCCCAGTCGTGGGTCTCCTGACGCATCTGCTACTGGGGCTTCATCCTGGATGAGAACATTGACTGATAACTGCAGTGCGAGCAGGTCTGTCCCGTTCCCCAGGCACCACTCAGCCGGTCCCTTTGAAGCCTCAGGAGCATCTCTGCCACCTTCCTGCTAAGAGGATCTTCCATCCTGTTAGAGCACTGAGAAAAACAGGGCCGGCTGGGTGCCCGGATAATTTTCCGTATCCCACAGGGAGGGGAGAGCCTCCAACTTTGTTGATGACAGACCCAGGGAGAGGACACAGCCGAGGGCAGCCCCAGGGTGAGCTTCTGTTGTCTCTGGATGCAGGGAAGCTCATCAGCCCTTTTGATCACTGTGTGGTCTGGAAGTGGAGCATAAAGAGAGAAGTGGAGAGGGATAAGGGGAGGCCCTGAGAGTAAGGGGAGCGAGCAGTGTTTGGAACAGAGACCCCCACAGCACATGGAGATGCTCCTGCCTGGAAGGAGACTCAGCTCATTTGGGGGAAGGGTAGCAGAGCTTGGGAGCAGATGTGCCACAGAAGGAGGGTGTATAAGGCCACAGAGACTAGGGATGCTCCCTTGTATCCCTCTGCAATGGGTGACTGACTCTCAGGGATGCCTGCTCACAGATGAGGACACCATGGGTTGATAGTGTGTTAGAGAAGAGGACTGATCTACAGTTTGGAGCCTCCTAAGGAGGCCAAGGACTTAGAGGAGACTCCAGGTTTGTAGGAGAGAAGACACACAGCAGGTCAGAGGTTCAGCAGCAGGAAACTTATTCATATACTTGGTGAATCTGAAAAAGTAATGGGGGTGGTGGTTAGTTCTTATCAAAACTTAATCAGCATGTCCACAATGTTCTAAAGACTTGTGTTCTCAGCTTGGGATCCCAGAGGAAAAAAAACAAGCTGATGTTGATCAGAGATTCGGCTCAGTAAATATAAACACTTTCTTCATTATCTGACAAACTGAGACTAATGAGCATAAGTCCTCTAAACTCCTCCTAGGTACTGTGTCCTGAACCCACTCCCACACCCTGAGACACGCCCTAGCACACAAACTCACACACACACACACAAATAAGCATAAATGAGCATAAAAATCAAAGCAAATGGAAAAATTCAACTCTGCTTTCCCAAACCAAGGAATTTCTTAAATAAATCCATGGGCATACAGGACCCTGCAACATCACTTGTTCATTCCATACAGGTGTCTAAATTTTTCTTCTTAATGAAGTTCTTAAATTGGTCTAAATAACAAAAACCAGGAGTCAAACACAGAGGAAACTTCTGAGAAATCAGAGTGAAGAAGGAGCAAGGCAAGCCACTTTACCTCACTAGATTCCCAGTGGGAAAAAAAGCAAGTTTCTGTCTCTTCCCACATATAATGTATCTCTTCCCAGCCATCTCACTTCCTATCTGGCTGAGAAGACCTCCAAACCTCCATGGTTAGCTACTGGCAAACTCCATCCTCTGATCTTCAGACAAGCTTTATTAGTACAAGCAAGCGATCACCACATTTTCCAGACACCATCCCTTTAAAAAAGCATCAGACAAATCCAGGTTCTCACAATTCCATATCCCAGTGTACTAAAGTAAAGAAATGTTGAAAGGGGAAGTCAGGTGCTGACTGGAACCACAAAAGTAAACAACAGAAACAACAAAAAGTCACCCAGTCAGGTGTCATGGTCTAGAGGAAAAGAAGCCAAGAAGTCATCTGCCGAGCACCAGTCTATACTGAATGTGAGCAGGGGTCTGAGACAATAAGCCAGGGACATATTGACATCTGAGCAGAGGGAGCCATATATAGGAAATGACAAGTGCAGGGACACTGAGGACATGGAAGTCAGTAAATGACAGGAAGACACCCACTCACACACCTAAGCTAAGCTATGGACTCACCTTCTCAGGACACAGGGCCTCACCTTAGCCAAATACAAGGGTCCAGCTGTTGATCAATCTCTATCTTCCTTCTAGGCTTCCACTGTGGGCGTTCTCCCACTTCTTCCCAGCCCACGATTGAATCAGTACCATCCAGCGTTGCAGAAGGAACAAGTGTTCTTCTAGTGGTTCACAATCTCCCGGAGAATCTTGGAACACTTTTCTGGTACAAAGGAGAGATTGTGTTCAACAAGCTTGAGGTTGCCCACCACATAGTAGCCACCAATTCAACTGTGTTGGGCCCTGCACACAGTGGCAGAGAGATAGTGTACAGCAATGGATCCCTGCTGCTCCAGAATGTCACCTGGAATGACACAGGATTCTACACCCTACGAACTCTGAGTACAGATCTGAAAGATCAAGTAGCACGTGTCCTGCTCCAGTTGGATAGTAAGTGATTTTCGTGATCACTCTGTCCTGGGTTGTGTGAACACACACAGGAGTCTCTTGCCTGGCCTGTGCATACCTTCCTTCTGTGTGCTGTGTCCCATGTTGGTGTTTGAGCATTCAATGCAGGACACACATACTAGAGACAAATGGCCATAGATCAGAATCCTGCTCTGACTCTGTGTGTGTGTGTGTGTGTGTGTGTGTGTGTGTGTGTGTGTGTGTGTGTAAGTGTGTTATGTGTGTTATGGGAAAGGGTAAGTCAGTGCAAGTGCATTAGACTCAGTCTTGTCTTTGGTGTTCTCACCATGAACATGGCACAGAGAAGGACTCTGTTGGCATCAGGCATATCTTGACATCCTCAGAGAGAGGTGCGCACCAGGATTCCCTGGTTCCATCCCTGTCTCCAAAGCTTGAATACAAGTGAATTTGGGGAATATTTTGCCAGGTTTGGACTCTTACTTCCTTATGGAGCTGAGAGGGAACAACAGTGTTTGGGTGTCCATATTTCACAGCATGTGAAACCAGCTAGTGCTCTGATCTGAGAGACACATTCAAGCTAGGTCACCTGGGTGCCTCCTTCTGAGACTCAGCATGGAGGGCAGAGCTAGACAGGTGCTCAGGCCACCAGCCACTCTTTTGATGGGCTTATTATAATTCACAGGAAGATCATGGTCCCCAAGGTGAAGAACAGAGAACACAGGTACACTTGGTATTTTCTTGTCCTCTGGGGTCCACCCCAGGGATTTTCCTCATGAAGCCAAATAGTAGCAGGCTCTTACGGTCTTTACATCTCCCAGACATGAGCTACAGTCATCCTATTGATCACCAGGGGGTGATATTAGCTCACAGTCAAATCCCAAGGTGCTGGTTTCCTGGAGAAGATGAGAAAAATGTATGTGATTTCCATTTCTGTCCCACTACACCTGGAGGTCCCTCCCACAGACCCATCTGACCTACTGGTGCTTCATTTGTCTGAGAAAGTTACTATGCTAGCGACCATATTTGGGATCCTTCTTTGTAGCATAGGGAAAGAGAGGGGGGCCACGGGGGAATCACCAAGCAAAGGATAGAGATGTCCCTAAAATGTCAGGGTGAACAGGGGCAAACCTGAACCATACTTCAGTCAACAAAAGAGCCTGTAATTCAGGTTTTCATTTGAAACCCTCAACAGCAGGGTGACACCACACCTTCCCAGGACACAGGTGACCTCCTCAGCAGACAGGACATAAATTTCTTGATATAACTGTTCCTGGATGTCTGTTCTGGATCTGACCTTGAATGGTCACTCTAGTTATAAGCAATGAGTGTTCTTCCCTGGGCATCACTCAGGTGGTCCCTTTCCAGGCCTCACAGACATCTGTCACCTTCTGGATGAGAGCAAATTCCACCTTACCAGAGCATTGTGGACACAAGGACAACTGGGTTCACAGCAGAGTTTCTGAGTCATAGGGATTATAGTGTCCCCCTCTTTGATGCTACAGAGCCAAGGCCAGACAACAGCAGAGGTCAGCCCTGGGGTGAGCTGTTGGACTTTGGGTCACGGGGATGATTATTGGCCCATTGCTCACTGTGTGGTCTGGAGGCATGAAACATAAAGAAAGAGATTTGGGAACAGAATCACCAAGCATTGCCAAGGAGAGGAGGGAGAATTGCCTTGGACAAGGACCCACCCATGGTCAGTGTGGCTCTTTGATGGACTTCTGTCTTGTAGAAGGTTAAGCTCAGGGTAGGCAGGACAGCAGTGCTGACTCAAGTACATCAGAGCTGACTCCAAGATAGCAGAGCTGACTCTAGGACAGCAAAGCTGACCCTGGAACAGAAGAGCTGACTCTGGGACAGAGGAGTGCGATAGCAGTGCTGGATTCCTTGGAGAATTCCTTGATACCCTGTTCCAAGGTATCAAGATCCTCATATTGTCCAAAGGACACCATGGGCAAGGGATAGTCTCCTAAGTGAAGAGAATTCCCTGGCCGTGGGGGGGGGCTCAGATGCTGGTTGGGATCTCTAAGGAGGACAAGAGTCTGAAGGAGAATCGAGGTGTCTGCTTGCCCCATTATTGGAGGTGATACAGAGGTAGACAGTGGTCCAGCAGTAGGAAGTTCTCAGTGAACAGGAAATGGTAAGGGATAGGATGAAAGCTGGTTTCTATTCAATGATGATCAAATTGGTTGCTGTATGCTGAAGACTGGTGTTCCCAACTATAACAGGTGGGTCAGTGAAGTGTTTCATTGAGGGAAGGCAAATTCTGCTATACCTAGTGACCTGAGTTTATTCCCCAGCTCTCATATGACAGAAAAAGAGAACCATCTTACCCCCCCAGTGTTGTCCCCTGCCCACACATGGGAACTGTGGTATGCACCTGGCCAAATACACATCTATGAAGGAATGCACATGTATTCACACCTGCATGCATTCACAAGCACACAGAATAGACAGTGTTAAAAACTTAAAGAAAACTCTGGACATTCTGGACCTTGGAAAATGTGTTGCTCATTCTGCTGTTCATTCATTCATTCATTCATTCATTCATTCATTCTCCACAGCTGGCAGAACATTTTCTAGGCAGCATGCCTTCAAAAAATGAGATTAACCCTGGTCTTCACAAAAGTATGTTCCAAGTGAAATTGAAGATAGTCCAGTAAAGAAAGCTCAAAGGTGAAGTCAGGTGTTGCCTGGAACCACAAGAGGAAAAAACATAGACAACAGAAAAGTCATAGAGTCAGGTGTGAGGGTTTGTAGGGAAACAAGTCAGGAAGTCACCCTCCCAACACCAATCTAGACTGAATATGAGCAGAGGTTTGAGGGCAGTGAGCTGGCGCCCATTAACAACTGATCAGAGGGTGTCATACAGAGAACATGACAGGTGCAGGACACTGAATGCATAGAGCTCATGTCCTGACTCACCTAGTAGGACAGAAAGACACACAGGACCCAGGCCCCCAACTTAGGCAAATACAAAAGTCCTAGAACTAATGGATCTTTCTTCCCTTCTAGCCTTCCATTGTGGGCACCATCTCACCTTTGCCCAGCCCACTATTGAATCAGTTCCACCCAGGGTTGCTGAAGGCGGAAGTGCTCTTTTAATTGTTCACAACCTCCCAAAGAATATTCGAGCCATTTTCTGGTACAAAGGAGTGATTTTGTTCAAAGACTATGAGGTTGCCCGACACATAACAGCCACAAATTCAAGTGTGCGGGCCCTTGCACACAGTGGCAGAGAGACAATGTACAGTAATGGATCCCTGCTGCTCCAGAATGTCACCAGGAATGACGCTGAATTCTACACCCTACGAACTCTGACCACTGATCTGAAAGTTGGATTAGTCCATGTGAAACTCCTGGTGGACAGTAAGTGATTCTCTGTGATCATTCAGTGTTCTGTGGTATCTTTTCTGGCCTGTGCACAGTGTGCCCATGTTGGTGTTTAGGCACTTAGTGATGGACACAAAATGATGGAGACAAAGGGTCATGGGTCATCCTACATCATCTGACTCCCCCTCCATCAAGAAAGTGCTAGATGCAAAGTCATTCAGCCTAAGATGTCAGACTATGCTCGGTTTCATTGGGATCTCAATTCACATTTCAGTAACAAAGAGAATATAGGCATCAGGCAGGGGCTACTTGAGGAAACCGTGGCACCTTAACAGAGAGGCAGTCACCAGGAAGCGTTGACCACACCCCACTCTCCTAGACTCAAATACTAGTGAACACAGGGGACAAATTGCCAGGACAAGACTATGAATGCCTCTTAGTGCTGAATGGGAGCAATGGTTTTGGCTGGCCATGCCAAACTGGGGAATTTATTTAATTCAAACATGAGTTTCATAAATAAAATCTCGGGACTGGTACTGAGACAGTGGAGGGGTGGTGCCTATTAGTTTGTTCTTCATTCCTTGCTTAGCCTTATATCTTTTGGGGGGGTTGAGACAGGGTTTCTCTGTGTAGCTTTGGAGCCTATCCTGGCACTCGCTCTGGAGACCAGGCTGGCCTCGAACTCACAGAGATCCGCCTGCCTCTGCCTCCCGAGTGCTGGGACGAAAGGCGTGCGCCACCAACACCTGGCTTTTTTTAAGGTTTATTTATTTATTTATCATGTATACAGTGCGTGCCAGAAGAAGGCACCAGATCACATCACAGATGGTTGTGAGCCGCCATGTGGTTGCTGGGAATTGAACTCAGAACCTCTGGAAGAACAGTCACTGCTCTTAAGCCCTGAGCCATCTCTGCAGCCCTCAGCCTTGTATCTTATATCACCCTGGAACCCTTAGGATAGGAACAGAACTTAAATTTAAAACACTGTATTGTATATTTGTCCACAGACCAACATGGTGGTGGCATTTTCAATTGAGTTCCCATCTTTCAAATCGACTGTAGCTTGTGTGACATCAACATAAAAGAAGCCATCCTAGTATCTAAGCCTTTTCTAACAGACGAGCTTGCCAAGAATATCAGATTTCTCTGGCCCTTATCCATCTATAGAATGAGGATGTGGAGTCTGTGGAGAAAAAGTTCAGAGGGGGCATAATCTGAACCTCAGTGTGCAGAGCTTGAGTGAGGGCAGTGAGGGACGGCTGTACAGACACCCGAGGAGAGAGTTCCATGTAGAGGAAATGACATATTCAGGGTCACTGAGGAAATGAAGGTCATGATGTTGACATCCACCAAGTGGGTTACAAACACCCACACCCTCATCTCTAGGCTGAGTGATGGATCCATCTGTTTAGGATAAAGGTTGCTATCTTTCCACCAAGCACACGATCCTTGTGATAACTGTTTTTCTTTTGTCTTTCAGCCTCCCATTCTGTGTGCTGCAACTCTCTCACTTCTGTCCAACTCATGATAGAGCCAGTGCCACAGAATGCTGTTAAAGGGGACAGCGTTCTTTTCCTTGTTCACAATCTGCCAGAAGATCTGCAAGGCTTTACCTGGTACAAATCAGTGTATAGCACCCAGAGTTCTAAAATTGCAGAATATAGCAGAGTCACGAATTACATCACCCAGGGGCCTGCCTACAGCGGAAGAGCAGTGGTGTACGCCAATGGATCCCTTCTGCTCCAGGATGTCATGGAGAGAGATGCAGGGTTCTACACACTACAAACTTTAAACAGAGATTTCAAAACTGAAAACGCACATGTACAACTCAATGTATACAGTAAGTGATTATTTATGGTCTCCACCTGCTGGGTGTGGCTTATCCTACTTCATAACTGAACTCCCAGGACTGAACTGTGCCTGCTCCCCTTCCCCCCCATTGTGTCCCCTCATGGGGGTCTGGACGCTTACTGCAAGACACACATGGGGTAGAGAAACAGTAATGTATCAGAATCCATCACCTCTCTTTACCTGTAGAGGACCTGTGCTTGATAAACTCAGCCCCAGGATGTCAGATGGATCCAAGATACTTGGAGCCCTCACCGTGCCCATGTCCCTGGAAAGACACTGTGGGATTCAGGCAGGTCCCGGAGATGAAGTCATGGGATCCACACAGAGAGCGACAGGAAGCCCTGGCTGCCAATCTCTGTCTCTGACTAGACTGCAGATGACAATTGGGAGATGTTACTTACTTCTTGGTTTTTATTTCCTGCTAGAGCTGACAGGGAGCAAGGCTTTATTGGTATGTGGAACCAGCTAGTGAACTATCATGAGAGCTATAGTTAGCTTAGGTCACCTGGATGCCTTCCACCAGGATGGAGACAATAGCCGGTCGGGTGCCCAGACAACTTACTAATTGTTGGAATAGAAATATGAGACCTCACAGGAAGGTCAGGATCCCCAAGTGAGGTAACACAGGACAGAGTCCTTTTTGCAAGTGATTGCCCTCTAGGGTCCAGCTCTGGAACTCTCTCCTGCAGGTAGATAGTAACAGAGGTGCTGATCTGGACAGCTCCCAGACACGTAGGACAGTTCCTCTCGTAACCATTAGGTGGCTAGAGAAGGATACAAAATCAATACCTAGAAAGGTATTTCCAGGAGCCATGAGCTTAATTGTAGCCTAATTTTATCCATGTCCCTGTAGACCTGGAGGTCACGTACAGCCTTCTTAGGCATCCTGGTTGCTGCCTGTGTGTCTAAGCACACCTCTCTGCCAGAGGATCCTATGTTACCACCCCCTGACTCCTGGCACATCCCATGAGGACTTCACCTAGACAGGTGTCAGCGGCATCCCATGGACCCATGGCATGGCTCAACCATCACAGGGAGATAGACGGTCCCTCTGAAACTCTTCCTAAGTTGATGGAGCCACCAATGTCTCTTCAGGACTCAGGTCCCCTCCTGCTTCATATCCTCATGAATCTCTCCTGGGTTTCATGCCCGTGACTGGTGACTCCATTGAGAGTGGTTCTGTCCCCTTTCCACAGGCATCACTCAGCTGGTCCCTTTTCAGCTTTTGTAAACATCTATGTCACTTTTCTGTGGGCAATAATTCTCATCTTATCAGAGCATTGAGAACACAAGGCAGACTAGGGGCTCTTCGAGGATTCCATGGCATAAAGGGCACCTTGGGAGAACATAGCAGAGGGCAGCCCTGGGTGAGCTGTTGTTGTCCTAGGACACAGAGATGATCATCAGCCTTGCTGCCCTTTACATGGTCTGCAGGACCTGACTGGGATACCAGGCACTACTAAGAGTTGTGAGGACAGAGAATGGCTTGGACACCATTCCTGACAACACTCACTGGGAACTCAGAAGCGCTCCTTCCTGTCGATAGGCAGAGCTCAGAGAGAGGCAGTCTGTAGCAATTGGGAGAAGTGCTAGAGGAAAATCTGTTCTCCACAGAGGGAGCCCAGAGCAGATGGCCACCCCTATGGAGGCCACTGTGCACTTCTCTGCCAACAGTGCAGCCCCTGCAGTGGCTCCTTTCACTGGAGAGAAGAACACTGTCTGAGAGCGTGAGGGGGAGAAGGAACTCGGAGACTGGCTGGAGTCTCCTAAAGTGCAAGGATAGGAAAGACCTCAGTATAGGTGCTGTTGCCTGCATTCACACATACACACAGGAAGTCACACACATTCTCATGCACACACACACACACACACACACACACACACACACACTCACACACTCACACACTCACACACACAACACACACACACACACACACACACACTCCACACACGCACACACACACACACACACACACACACACACACACACACACACACACACACACACACACACACACACACACAGAGTTAGTGTAAGCGAGAATTGTAACTGGTGACCGCAGCTCCACACATGTGAATCTCGTAAATACCTGGTCATGAAAATCCCGGGGCATTCGTTCTTCCATCCACCCACATGTATCTCAGCCTGTTCCTGTGCCAGGCCTTCCAGAAAGATCAAACTAGTTTTTCTAATAAGGCCCCAGCTCTAGTGCCCTGGAAGACAGGAAACCATCTTGGAGTGAAGACAGGGGTTGACTGCAAACAGAGAGATAAGAGATCAAGAGGTCAGAATGGGAAGACTGGGGGGTTTGTAGAGGAAGAAATGAGGGAGAGCACCCCACCTCCACCTTTTCTGAGTGTGAGCAGGCACTCACATGAGTGTGTAAACACATGAGGAGACAGATCTCCACACAGGAAGTGACACAGTCTGGTGCACAGAGGTCATGGAGGTCGTTGACTACATCCTCCCTCTGAGTTTGACAGCCACTTGCACCCACCTCAGCTGAGTGATGGTATAAATTTCTCAGTAATCAGGCTCCAGCTTTTCACCGAACACAAAGGTCTCAGAATTGATGAATTTGTCTCTCTTTCTCTACCCTCCATTTTAGCCTGCAGACTTCCTCCTACCAATGTCCAGCTCTCTATTGAGACAATGCCACCCCATGTTGTTGAAGGAAAAAATGCTCTCCTACTTGTTCATAATATCCCAGAGAATCTTCGAGCCTTTTCCTGGTCCAAAGAGGTAACCATTGTCAGCAGACATGAAATTGCACGGAAGGTAATTACTGCTAATAAAAGTTTTCTGGGGCCTGTACACAGCAGTAGAGTGACTGTGTACCCCAATGGATCCCTGCTGCTCCAAAACACCACCCAGGAGGACTCTGGATACTACACCCTACGAACCTTAAATACACAGTTTGAAACGCAAGAAACACATGTGTACCTCCACATATACAGTAAGTGATTCTTTGTGATGTCTGGGCTCTGGTGGGGTTGATTTCACTTTCCACACACAAGACTCATTGCTGTGGACTGATTGCCTCCTCTCTACACCACGTCTCCACTGTAAGGTTTGAGGACTTAGTGCAGGACACACATTGGGTAGAAATACTAAAACAGACCAGAATCCCTTTCATGACTCCACCTACAGAAGAGGATGTATACTGAGTAACTCTGCCCAAGGATGTCAGTTAGCCTCAGAATATTGGGGCTCTCACCATGAACGTGGCCCTGAGGAAGACTTCATGGGAGTCAGGCAAGGCTATCAGGGAAACTCTGCTTTGTTCATGGTGAGGTGAGAATCAGGAAGTCCTGGATCCAGACCTCTGCTCCAGTCTCAGCTTCAGGTGACCATGGAGAGCTTGCCTCCAGGGCTAGAATTTGACTTCCTGTTAGAGATGGCATGGTACAAGGATTTCACCGACTGTCCAAGACCATAGAGTGTGGAACCAACTGTGTACTGCCAGGATGGCTGCAGTTAGCTAGGTCACCTGGGTATCTTCTACATCTGAATCTCAGTGGACAGGTGCCAGACTAAGCCAACTCTTCTTATGGGCTTAGGAGACTTCAGAGGAAGGCCAGGCTGCCCAAGGGGAGGGACAGAGGTGACTGGTCTCCAGGTGGTACCTTGTCCTTAGGGGTCCAGCCTAGGGAATTCTTTTCTGCAGGAAAATAGCAAAAGATGCTGTGGATTTGTGCAGCTCCCCCATTCCAAGCTCAGCACGGGGCCCTGAAAATGATCATGCACTGAGTGCACTGGTGAAGGGAAACAGACCAGGAAACACAGAGAATCAGGGCCACATGGCCATAGATGACAGATAGAAACCACAAGAAATCTCTCCATTGTCATAGCCCCGATGACTCCACCCTGGAGGGTTGATTAAGTGTCCATTGACTACAGAGGGGCTGTTTGAGATCTCTGAAGGGTTATTGTCATTTCCACTCCCTCTTTTGTTCACAGAGCCTGTGACACAGCCCTTTATCCAAATCACCAGCACCACAGTGACAGCACAGAGCTCTGTGGTCCTCACCTGCCACTCACGTGACACTGGAGTCTCCTTCTCTTGGAACTTCAATAGCCGAAGTCTGCAGCTCACAGAGAGGATGACGCTGTCGCCGACAAAGTACAGGCTCAGAATAGATCCTGTCAGGAGGGAAGATGCTGGAAAGTATCAGTGTGTGGTGTTCAACCCAGTCAGTTCAAAGACCAGTCTCCCAGTCAGCCTGGTCGTGATAAATGAGTGACCTCCCTCAGCTCAGCCTACAGCAGATTTGGGACATTTCACGATTGATCTGGTCCAACAAGGAGAAGGTAGTGGAAAAGATGGGTCACCACGCAGGTACAGCCAGCATGGTGACTCACGACTGTAAACCTGGGATAAACTTGTGTCCCCAGATAGGCCAGGACTAAAAGAGAGATTTGATTTCCAAAGGGGAAAAGAAGAAATCAATATAGTAAACAGAATTGCAGGAGTTAAGAGCTAACTAAGGTTGTAGATTAAATATATGATAATTCTCAGAATCCATGGATACAAATTCCATGAGACCCCAAAGTTCTGGGTGCTCTGAGTCCCCTGTTAACATGGGACAGTGTTTGCATGGAGATAAAAGCGTCCTCTCCTATGCTCAGATATATTCCATTTATAACTGATTCATGTAACCCCAATGTTGCCTAGACACCAGTCATCCAAGCGAAGTGAGCAAGAGTGCTGGAAAAGGGACTGCTCTCTTTCCCTGTGCACATAACTGCTTACTAAATAGTTTTGATCCACAGTTGGTATGAGGCACACGTATACTAAACGAAAGGCTGACCTTGACTGTTTCTATCCCAAGACTGGCATACACGGGGTGACATCACACAAGATTCCTTTTCCTGTTAACATATTTTGAGACATACATGGGATCTCACATTTGGCCATTTTGAAGTCAGGAAATAAGCAGTATGAACACATTCGTATTATCATGTGGTCATCACCATTGTCTGCTTTCAAATCATTTTTATTCCAGTCCATTCCCTCCAGTCCTGTCCAACTACATGTATTTCTTTCTCTGTGCACGGGACAAAGCAGGGCATCCCGTTGTTTGTGATCATTATTCATTTACAGAAGGACCGCTCAGGTGGGTTTGTTTGCTCACCAGTTTCAGAAACTTCTGTAGAATTCTTCGGAATTTCTACAGGTAAATTCATGACATCTGCAGACATATTTTACAGCAGATTGGATACCTTTCATTTCTTTGTCTTGCCTAATGGCTCTGTCTAGGACTCCTAAGGGAATACTGCACAGAAGTGGCCACAGCAGCATCCTTTGTTGATCCTGGTTCCAGAGGGAAAGCTGAGCACTGGGTTGGCTGGGGTTTCCACGTGTATGTCTACTGCACTGGCCTATCCTCTTTGCCCAGTTGGTCTGGTTTCATCATTAAAAAGAGTTCACTTTGTCAAATGTCTTTATTGATTCATAATATGGAGGCTTGGTCACCCTCAGCTTCAACCGCCTGGCAGATCTACTCTGCTGTCTAGGTGAGGTCCAGGGCCTGTTTCTCAGAGTGCTCTAGGTGGTAAGAGGGGTCATCTTTCTCATTCATTGAACAGATGTGGCCACAGCAGCATCCTTGTGCTGATCCAGGTCTTAGAGGGAAAGTTCTCAGTGTCCCCACTGAATAGTTGTCTCTGTGTTTTCACGTGTTCCCCTACTACACTGGCAAAGTGTTCTACTCCTAGTTTGCCTTTTTTTATCCTTAATAACTGTTCATTTTATATGGGTGGAAATAGCATTCACATTTAATACCACCACTTGGGAGGCAGAAGCAGGTAACACTCTGTGAGGCCGAGGCCAGCCAGGACTACAAAGGGAGTCCCAGGGCAGCCAAGATTATATGAAGAAACCCTGTCTTGAAAAACAAAACAAAAAGATTGTTCATTTTGTCCAATAGCATCGGTTTTTTGTTCCTTCATGCTTCTTGGATTCAGTCTCTTGTATCTGGGTCACTCAACGGTTGGCAAATAGGTGCTGAGTACTCTTGGAAGTCTTAGGATTCTGAAAATAGACTGGAAGGTGTCAAACTTTACTTCTAGTACTAATAATGTCAACCTTTAAAAACAAACAATCTTTCGCCAGGCATTGGTGGCGCACGCCTTTAATCCCAGCACTCGGGAGGCAAAGGCAGGCTGATCTCTGTGAGTTCGAGGCCAGCCTGGTCTCCAGAGCGAGTACCAGGATAGGCTCCAAAGCTACAGAGAGAAACCCTGTCTCGAAACACCCAAAAAAAAATCTTTCCTTCTGTGCCTTATGCAGATTGTCATGGCTATGCTGTGACTGTCCCCAGCTCCCTGGAGAGCAAAACAGAGGCAGCACAGCATTCCTGCATGATGGACATGATAGACCAAAGGATGAATCATGAATCTAGGAATGGTCTAGGAATGTATCAGGGGCCTTCAAGTACCAGCCTCAATGTCAACTCAGGGTTCATAGAGAAAGCTATAGCAAGCATGGGGACTAGAAAAATCTGAGAGTAAAATAAATTCTCCACTAGATACTTTTCCTCAGTCTCTTTGTTGTTCTGTCAACCTGCAAAGTTTTCAGCTTGTATACACACACACACACACACACACACACACACACACACACACACACACACAGCTGGCAATAACAAGCTTGTAAGATTTGCATTTCTCAGGGTCATAAAAAAAGATAAGGTCACAGGAGACCACTTCCTGAACATAGCACCAGTAGCCCAGACATTGAGATCAACAATTAATAAATGGGACCTCCTGAAACTGAGAAGCTTCTGTAAAGCAAAGGACACGGTCAACAAGACAAAACAACAGCCCATGGATTGGAAAAAGATATTCACCAACCCCACATCTGACAGAGGGCTGATCTCCAAAATTTACAAAGAACTCAGGAAGGAAGTCTCCAAAACACCAAATAATCCAATTAAAAACTGGGGTACAGAATTAAAAAGACAATTCTCAATAGAGGAATCTAAAATGGCTGAAAGACACGTAAGAAATTGTTCAACATCCATCCTCAGCCATCAGGGAATTGCAAATCAAAACAACTCTGAGATACCATCTTACTCCTGTCAGAATGGCCAAAATCAAAAACAACAATGACAGTTTATGCTGGAGAGAATGTGGAGAAATGGGAACACTCCTCCACTGCTGGTGGGAGTTCCAACTCATACAGCCATTGTGGAAATCAGTATGGTGACTCCTCAGGAAAATGGGAATCAGTCTACTACAAGATCCAGCAATTCCACTCTTAGGCATACACCAAAAAGAAGCACATTCATACAACAAGGACATCTGTTCAACGATGTTCATAGCAGCATTATTTGTAATAGCCAGAACCTGTAAACAACCTAGATCCCCCTCAACTGAAGAATGGATAGAGAAAATGTGGTACATTTACACAATGGAGTACTACTCAGCAGAAAAAAAATGGAATCTTGAAATTCGCAGGCCAATGGATGGAACTAGAAGAAACCATTCTGAGCGAGGTAACCCAGTCACAAAAAGACAATCATGGTATGTACTCACTCATATGTGGATTTTAGACATAGAGTAAAGGATTACCAGCCTACAATCCACACTGCCAGAGAAGCTAGGAAACAAGGAGACCCTAAGAGAGACATACATGGTCCCCTGGAGAAGGGGAAAGGGACAAGATCTCCTGAGCAAATTAGGAGCATTGGGGGAGGGGAAAGGGAACTAGGAGAATGCGAAGGGGAGAAGAGGAGGGGTGAGGAAGACATGATGGGAGAGGGAGGTTGAGCTGGGGGAAGAACAGAAGAGAGAAAGATAAGAGATAATGAAATAGAGGGAGACATTATAGGTTTAAAGGGAAATCAGGCACTAGGGAAATATCTGGAGAGCGAAAAGATGATACCAACTAACGATCTAAGCAACAGAGGAGAGGCTGATAATGAGACTGATGACTGACTTATATGCCACCCGCTAGCCCTCATCCAGTAGCTGGTGGCCGGAGAAGCCCACACCCACAACTAATCACCGAACTGAAGTAGAATCCAGATGCAGAGAGGGACGAGTGAAGAGCAAAAGGGTCCAGACCAGGCTGGTGAAACCCACAGAAACAGCTGACCTGAACATCGGGGAGATCTTGGTCCCCAGACTGATAGCTGGGATACCAGCATGGGACTGAACCAGACCCCAGGAACGTGGGTTTCATTGAGGAAACCTCGGAAATCTACGGGACCTCCTGTAAGTAGTTCAGTACTTATCCCTAGCATAGGTGTGAACTTTGGGAGCCCATTCCACATAGAGGGATACTCCCTGAGCCAAGACACATGGGGTGGGCCTAGGCCCTACACCAAAGGATACAATGGACTCTGACGACGCCATATGGAAGTCCTCACCATCCAGGGGGAGCAGAAAGGATATGTGATGGGTAGGGTTTGAGTTGGGGGGGTGGTAGGGGAGGACGGGAGGGAGAAGGGAACTGGGATTGTCATGTAAAACAATCTTGTTTCTAATTCAAAATTAAAAAATCTGAGAAAAAGATTAAACAAAAAAAAGAAAAATCTGACAGTGAAATAAATTTCCCATTATGTACCTTTCCACATCACTTCCTTTATTGATCTCCCAAACTGCAAGGTTGTCAGCTTGTGTACACTTGCACGCACAATCCGCAATTCACAATGGCAAGAACAAGCTCATAACACTTGCATTTCTCAGAGGCATAACAACTGATAAGGGCTACAGAGAGGGGATAACTGTCAACTTCCTTTGTGGTTCAGAGGGGACACGATTTGTGAGACACCCAGGCATTTCTAAGAGGCAAAGGAAGGGTCCATTGAGGAGGGGGTTCTAGTTTTTACAAAGTGAGGTGGGGGGCGGGGGTTCATGTGTTAAACTACTTTCCTAAGTGTGGCTAGTTAAGGAAGAAGTTTGTAATTAATAAATGTAGAAAAGGGGGCGGAGAAATGCAGACATTTTGCACTGCACTCTCTTTTGCTCTTGAAGCAGCTGGGAACAGTGTCAGAGTAACCATAGCAATGGGCATTATCTGAAGAAGGAAAAGTTTGTTTTTAAGAGATTGACGGACGTTATTACTATTAGAAGGGATATTTGAAACCTTCCAGTCCATTTTCAGATTTCTAACACTCCCATGAGTACTCAATACCTGGTTGCTAACTGTTGAGTGGCCCAGATAAAACAGACACTTTCCAAGAAGCCCAGAAACGGCAGAGATAAGAGCGTGAAGAAACACAAAACTGATGCTATTGAACAAAATGAACAATCTTTTTACTTTGTTTTGGTTTGTTTTTCAAGACAGGGTTTCTCCATATAACCCTGGTGGCACAGGCGCTCCCTTTGTAGATCAGGCTAGCCTCAACCTCATAGAGATCAGCCTACTTCTGCCTCCCAAGTGGCAGTACTAAAGATGAATGTCATCACCATCCACCTAAAATGAACAGTTATTCAGGATAAAATAAGGAGGCAAACTAGGAGTAGAACACTATACCAGTTCAGTAGGGGAACACGTGAAAACACAGAGACAACTGTATTCAGTGGGGACAATGAGAATTTCCATGTAAGACCTGGATCAGCACAAGGATGCTGTGGTGGCTACATCTGTTCAACAAATGAGAGAGAAGACCCTCCTCCATACAGCTACAGAACTAAAAGAAACAGGCCCTGAACATCACCTAGACACCAGAGTAGATCTGCCAGGCAGTTGAAGCTGAGGGTGACCAAGCCTCCATATTATGAATCAATAAAGACATTTGACAAAGTGAACTCTTTTTAATGATGAAACCAGACCAACTGGGCAAAGAGGATAGGCCAGTGCAGTAGACATACACGTGG
The DNA here is from genome assembly GCF_003668045.3 of Cricetulus griseus. Classification (NCBI taxonomy): domain Eukaryota; kingdom Metazoa; phylum Chordata; class Mammalia; order Rodentia; family Cricetidae; genus Cricetulus; species Cricetulus griseus. The sequence continues at coordinate 11,776,182 of NC_048602.1, read as the reverse complement.
AAACCCCAGCCAACCCAGTGCTCAGCTTTCCCTCTGGAACCAGGATCAACAAAGGATGCTGCTGTGGCCACTTCTGTGCAGTATTCCCTTAGGAGTCCTAGACAGAGCCATTAGGCAAGACAAAGAAATGAAAGGTATCCAATCTGCTGTAAAATATGTCTGCAGATGTCATGAATTTACCTGTAGAAATTCCGAAGAATTCTACAGAAGTTTCTGAAACTGGTGAGCAAACAAACCAGCCTGAGCGGTAATTCTGTAAATGAATAATGACCACAAACAACGGGATGCCCTGCTTTGTCCCGTGCACAGAGAAAGAAATACATGTAGTTGGACAGGACTGGAGGGAATGGACTGGAATAAAAATGATTTGAAAGCAGACAATGGTGATGACCACATGATAATACGAATGTGTTCATAATGCTTATTTCCCGACTTCAAAATGGCCAAATGTGAGATCCCATGTTTGTCTCAAAATATGTTAACAGGAAAAGGAATCTTGTGTGATGTCACCCTGTGTATGCCAGTCTTGGGATAGAAACAGTCAAGGTCAGCCTTTTGTTTAGTATACGTGTGCCTCATACCAACTGTGGATCAAAACTATTTCGTAAGCAGTTATGTGCACAGGGAAAGAGAGCAGTCCCTTTTCCAGTCACTTTGCTGACTTCACTTGGATGACTGGTGTCTAGGCAACATTGGGGTTACATGAATCAGTTATAAATGGAATATATCTGAGCATAGGAGAGGAAGCTTTTATCTCCATGCAAACACTGTCCCATGTTAACAGGGGACTCAGAGCACCCAGAACTTTGGGGTCTCATGAAATTTGTATCCATGGATTCTGAGAATTATCATATATTTAATCTACAACCTAACCTCTTAACTCCTGCAATTCTGTTCACTATATTGATTTCTTCTTTTCCCTTTGGAAATCAAATCTCTCATCATGTCCTGGCCTATCTGGGGACACTCCTTTATCCCAGGATTACAGTCATGAGTCACCATTTTCATTTCACCACATCACTTTTCTCATTGCTGTACCAGATCAATAATGAAATGCCCCAAATCTGCTGTAGGATGAGCCGAGAGAGTTCACGCATACGTCACGACCAGACTGACTGGGAGACTGGTCTTTGAACTGACTGGGTTGAACACCTCACACTGATACTTTCCAGAATTCCTCCTCCTGACACGATCTATTCTGAGTTGGCACTTTGTCCGGGACAGGGTCATCCTTTTTGTGAGATTCAGAGGTCTGTTATTGAAGATCCAACGGATGGAGACTTCAGTATCACTTGAGAGGCAGGTGAGGACCACAGAGCTCTGTTCTGTAACTGTGGTGCTGTTGATTTGGATAAGTGGCTGTGTCACAGGCTCTGTGAAGCAAAAGAGGGGTGGAAATGACAATAACACTTCAGAGATCTCAAACAGCCCCTCTGTAGTCAATGGACACTTAATCAACCCTCCAGGGTGGAGACTTAATGGCTATTGCAATAGACAGATTTCTTGTGGTTTGGATCTGTTACCCATGGCCTGTGTGGCCCTGATTAATTCTCTGTGTTTCCTGGTCTCTGTTTCCCTTCACCAGTGCACTCAGTGCATGATCATTGTCTGGGCCCTGAATTAAGCTTATATATGAGCAATGGCCCGACCTTGGGATGGGGAGATGCCCAAATCCGCAGCATCTTTTACTATTTGCCTGCAGAAGAGAATTCCCTAGGCTGGACCCATAACGACAAGGAACTCCTGGAGACCTGTCACCTCTGTCGCTCCTCTTGGACAGCCTGGCCTTCCTCTGAAGTCTCCTAAGCCCATAAGAAGAGTTGGCTTAGTCCTGACACCTGTCCACTGAGATTCAGATGTAGAAGATACCCAGGTAACCTAGCTAACTGCAGCCGTCATGGCAGTATACAGTTGGTTCCACACTCTAAGGTCTTGGACAGTTAGTTAAAGCCTTGTTCCAAGTCAGCTCTGACAGGGATTCAAATTCTAGCCCTGGAGACAAGCTCTCCATGACCACCTGAAGCTGAGTCTGGAACAAAGGTCTGGATCCAGGACTTCCTGATTCTCACCTCACTATGAACAAAGCATGGTTTCCCTGATAGGCCATGACTGACTCCCATGAGGTCTTGATCAGGGCCATGTTCATGGTGAGAGCCCCAATATTCTGAGGCTAACTGACATCCTTGGGCAGAGTTACTCAATATACATCCTCTTCTGTAGGTGGTATCATGAAAGGGATTCTGGTCTGTTTTAGTATGTCTACCCAATGTGTGTCCTGCACTAAGTCCTCAAATCCCAATATGGAGAAAGAATGTAGAAAGGATTGCAATCAGTCCACAGCAATGAGTCCTGTGTGTAGAAAGGGAAATGAACCCCACCAGAGCCCAGAGGACATAAAGAATCACTTACTGTATATGTGGAGGTACACATGAGTTTCTTGCGATTCAAACTGTGTATTTAAGGTGTTGAAAATGTAGAACCCAGCGTCCTTCTGGATGGTGTTGTGAAGCAACAGGGATCCATTGGGGTACATAGTCACTCTACCGCTGTGTGTGGGTGCCAGCCAACTTTTATTGGTAGTTATCACGTTTATTGCAATTTTTTCTTTGCTGACAGTGGTTACCTCTTTGGACCAGGAAAAGGCTCGAAGGTTCTCTGGGATATTATGAACAAGTAGGAGAACACTTTGCCCTTCAACAACATGGGGTGGCATTGTCTCAATAGAGAGCTGGACATTGGTAGGAGGAAGTCTGCAGGCTAAAATGGAGGGTAGAGAAAGAGAGACAAATTCATCAATTCTGAGACCTTTGTGTTCGGTGAAAAGCTGGAGCCTGATTACTGAGAAATTTATACCATCACTCAGCTGAGGTGGGTGCAAGTGGCTGTCAAACTCAGAGGGAGGATGTAGTCAACGACCTCCATGACCTCTGTGCACCAGACTGTGTCACTTCCTGTGTGGAGATCTGTCTCCTCATGTGTTTACACACTCATGTGAGTGCCTGCTCACACTCAGAAAAGGTGGAGGTGGGGTGCTCTCCCTCATTTCTTCCTCTAGAAACCCTCCAGTCTTCCCATTTTGATCTCTTATCTCTGTTTGCAGTCAACCCCTGTCTTCACTCCAAGATGGTTTCCTGTCTTCCAGGGCACTAGAGCTGGGGTCTTATTAGAAAAACTAGTTTGATCTTTCTGGAAGGCCTGGCACAGGAACAGGCTGAGATACATGTGGGTGGATGGAAGAACGAATGCCCCGGGATTTTCATGACCAGGTATTTACGAGATTCACATGTGTGGAGCTGTGGTCACCAGTTACAATTCTCGCTTACATTAACTGTGTGTGTGTGTGTGTGTGTGTGTGTGTGTGTGTGTGTGTGTGTGTGTAGTGGGTGTGGGTGTTGTGGGTATGAGTGTGTGTGTGTGTGTGTGTGTGTGTGTGTGTGTGTGTGTGTGTGAGTGAGTGTGTGTGTGAGTGTGTGTGTGTGTGTGTGTGTGTGTGTGTGTGATGAGTGTGTGTGTGTGTGTGTGTGTGTGTGTGTGTGTGTGTGTGTGTGTGTGTGTGTGTGTGTGTGTGTGTGTGTGTGCATGAGAGTGTGTGTGTGTGTGTGTGTGTCATGAGAATGTGTGTGTCATCCTGTGTGTATGTGTGAATGCAGGCAACAGCACCTAGACTGAAGTCTTTCCTATTCTTGCACTTTAGGAGACTCCAGCCAGTCTCCGAGCTCCTTCTCCCCCTCACGCTCTCAGACAGTGTTCTTCTCTCCAGTGAAAGGAGCCACTGCAGGGGCTGCACTGTTTGCAGAGAAGTGCACAGTGGCCTCCATAGGGGCGGCCATCTGCTCTGGGCTCCCTCCGTGGAGAACAGATTTTCCTCTAGCCCTTCTCCCAATTGCTACAGACTGCCTCTCTCTGAGCTCTGCCTATCGACAGGAAGGAGCGCTTCTGAGTTCCCAGTGAGTGTTGTCAGGAATGGTGTCCAAGGCCATTCTCTGTCCTTACAACTCTTAGTAGTGCCTGGTATCCCAGTCAGGTCCTGCAGACCATGTAAAGGGCAGCAAGGCTGATGATCATCTCTGTGTCCTAGGACAACAACAGCTCACCCAGGGCTGCCCTCTGCTATGTTCTCCCAAGGTGCCCTTTATGCCATGGAATCCTAGCAGAGCCCCTAGTCTGCCTTGTGTTCTCAATGCTCTGATAAGATGAGAATTATTGCCCACAGAAAAGTGACATAGATGTTTACAAAAGCTGGAAAGGGACCAGCTGAGTAATGCCTGTGGAAAGGGGACAGAACCACTCTCAATGGAGTCACCAGTCAGGGGCATGAAACCCAGGAGAGATTCATGAGGATATGAAGCAGGAGGCGACCTGAGTCCTGAAGAGACATTGGTGGCTCCATCAACCTAGGAAGAGTTTCAGAGGGCTCCTCCATCTCCCTGTGATGGTTGAGCCATGCCATGGGTCCATGGGATGCAGCTGACACCTGTCTAGGTGAAGTCCTCATGGGATGTGCCAGGAGTCAGGGTGTGGTAATATAGGATCCTCTGGCAGAGAGGTGTGCTTAGACACACAGGCAGCAACCAGGATGACTAAGAAGGCTGTAGGTGACCTCCAGGTCTACAGGGACATGGATAAAAATAGGCTACAATTAAGCTCGTGCCTCCTGGAAATACTTTTCTAGGTTTTTACTTTGTGTCTTTCTATAGCCACCTAGTTATTACTAGAGGAAGCGCCCCTCGTGTCTGGGAGCTGTCCAGATCAGCACCTCTGTTGCCTCTTACCTGGCAGGAGAGAATTCCAGAGCTGGATCCCAGAGGACAATCACTTGCAAAAAAAAGGACTTCTTGAGCAAAGGGGCCCAGACCAGGCTGGTGAAATCCACAGAAACAACTGACCTGAACATCGGGAACTCTTGCTCCCCAGACTGATAGCTGGGAAACCAGCATGGCACTGATCCAGAACCCAAGAATATGGATTTCATTGATGAAACCTCGGAAATATGCAGGACCTCCTGTAGTATTTCAGTACTTATCCCTAGCATAGGTGTGGGTTTTGGGAGCCCATTCCACATAGAGGGATACTCCCGGAGCCAAGACTCATGGGGGTGGGCCTAGGCCCTATCCCAAAAGATACAATAGACTCTGATGACACCCTGTGGAAGGTCTCACCATCCAAGGGGATCAAAAGATTATGCAGGGTTTTAGTTGGGGGGAGTGGTAGGGGAGGACGGGAGGGAGAGGGAACTGGGATTGTCATGTAAACCATCTTGTTTCTAATTCAAATAAAAAATTCTGAAAGTTAAAAAAAAAAGGACTTTTCTCCTTTGTTGCTCCACTTGGGGATCCTGAGCTTCCTGTGAGATCTCCTAATTCCATCAGGACAGTTACTTGGCTGTCTGGGAACCTGACCAGCTACACTCTCCATCTGCTGTCTCTGAGGAAGAAATCCAGGTGACCTAAGCTTACTATAACACTCATGACAGTGCATTAGCTTGTTTCACATACCAAGAAAGCCTTTAATTAAAGGCACAAGCCTTTAATCCCAGCACTCGTGAGACACAGGCAGATGAATCTCTGTGAGTTCGAGGCCAGCCTAGTCTACAGATTGAGTTCCAGGACAGTCTTCAAAACAATACAGAGAACCCCTGTCTTGAAAAAAAAAAAAAAACCTTGTTTCCGCCAGCTCTGACAGTAAGTCAAAACCAAGAAGTAACTAAAAGCTCTCAAGTGTTATCTGGATCTAGTCAGAGACAGAAATTTGCATCCAGGGCTTCCTGGCACTCTCTGTGAGGATCCCATGACTTCATCAGCCAGGGCCTGCCTGACTCCCACAGTGTCTTTCTGGGCACATGTGCATGGTGAGGGCTCCCCTGGGTCTGAGTTTACCATGCACAGGTCCTTCAATCTACAGGAAAAGTGAGTTGAGGGTTTCTGATAGTTTACATTTGGTCTACTCCATGTGTGTCCTGCAGTAAGGGTCCAGACCCCCATGTGGGGACACAATGGGGAGAGGGAAGCAGGCACAGCCCAGTCCTGGGAGTTCAGTGTGTGAATCAGGATAAGCCAGATGGAGCCCATAGAGAATCACTTACGGTACACATGGAGTTGTACTTGTGCTTTTTCTGTTTTGAAATCTCTGCTTAATGTTTGTAGTGTGTAGACGCCTGCATCACTCTCCATGACATCCTGGAGCAGAAGGGATCCATTGGTGTACACCACTGCTCTTCCGCTGTAGGCAGGCCCCTGGGTGATGTCATTTGTGGGAATGTTCAATACTGCAACTTCAGAACTCTCCATGCTATACGTTGATTTGTACCAGGCAATGGCTCGCAGATCTTCCGGCAGATTGTGAACAAGGAAAAGAACGATGCCCCCTTTAACAGCATTCTGTGGCACTGGCTCTATCATGAGTTGGACAGAAGTGAGAGAGTTGCAGCACACAGAACTGGAGGCTGAAAGACAAAAGAAAAACAGTTATCACAAGGATCGTGTGCTTGGTGGAAAGATAGCAACCTTTATCCTAAACAGATGGATCCATCACTCAGCCTAGAGATGAGGGTGTGGGTGTTTGTAACCCACTTGGTGGATGTCAACATCATGACCTTCATTTCCTCAGTGACCCTGAATATGTCATTTCCTCTACATGGAACTCTCTTCCGGGGTGTCTGTACAGCTGCCCCTGGCTGCCCTCAGCCAAGCTCTGCACACTGAGGTTGAGATTATGCCCCCTCTGAACTTTTTCTCCACAGACCCCACATCCTCATTCTATAGCTTTTTTTCAATTTCTTGTGTGGCTCCACTCAACCCCCGACTTCAAATCTACATGCTCTTGCTTCTCTGCCCTGAATCCACAAGTCTAGGACTGGATAAGGGCCAGAAGTCTGATGTTCTTGGCATCCTCAGCTGTTCTTGAAAAGACTTAGATACTAGGATGGCTGGTTTTATGTCGTTGTCACACAAGCTACAGTCTATTTGAAAGAAGGGAACTCAATTAAACGTGCCACCATACTGGTGGTCTGTGGGCAAATATATGGTCCAATGTTTTAAATTGGTGATTGACGTGGGAGGGTCCAGGCCAGTGAACACAGTTCTGTTCCTATCCTAAGGGATCCAGGGTGACATAAGAGACAAGGCTGAACAAGCAATGAACAACAAACTAATGAGCATCACTCCTCCACCGTCTCTGCACCAGGTCCTAGATTTTATTTATGAAACTCGTGTTTAGAGAAAACAAATGCCTCAGTTTGACGTGGACAGCCAAAAGCCATTGCTCCCATTCAGCACTAAGAGGCATTGATCGTCTACCCCTTGCAAAATGCCCCCTATGTTAGCTAGTAACTGAGCCTAGGACAGTTGAGTGTGGCCAAAGCTTCCTGGTGACTGCCTCTCTGTTAAGATGCCATGGATTCCTTAATCAGCTCCTGCCTGATGCCTACATGGTCTTTCTTACTGAAACGTGTATTGAGATGCCCATGAGACTGAGCATGATCTGACATCTTAGGCTGAGTGACTTTGCTACAAGGACTTTCTTGATACAGGAGGATTCAGATGATGTAAGATGATCTATCACCATTTGTCTCCATCATGTGTGTCCACCACTAAGTGCTCACACACCAACATGGTGACACTATGCACGGGCCAGAAAAGACACTGCTGTGTGACTAAATACCACAGAACACTGAGTGATCACGGAGAATCACTTACTGTCCACCAGGAGTTTCACATGGACTAATCCAACTTTCAGATCAGTGGTCACAGTTTGGAGGGTGTAGAATCCAGCGTCATTCCTGGTGACATTCTGGAGCAGCAGGGATCCATTACTGTACATTGTCTCTCCGCCACTGTGTGCAGGGCCCAGCACACTTGATTTTGAGGCAATTTTGCGTCGGGCAACCTCCTGATTCTTGAATGCAACCGCACCTTTGTACCAGAAGATGGCTCGAGTATCCTTTGGGAGATTGTGAACCACTAACAGAGCACTTCCGCCTTCAGCAACGCTGGGTGGAACTGATTCAATTGTGGTGTGGGCAGAGGCGGGATGGTTCACACAACGGGAGGCTAGAAAGGAAGAAAGATCCATTAGTAGTAGGGCTTTTGTATTTGCCTATGTTGGGGCCCTGTGTCCTGAGCAGGTGTGCATTGCCCAGCCAAATCTAATCCAGTAGATTCAACGTGTGTTTTACTCATAGTAGAGATTTGGGTTTGTAATTGAGCCATATCATGAGCCAAGTAACAAGTGTTTTGGTTTCTTTAACATAAACATCCCCTGAGAAAATATCTCAATAAAAAACCTTGTTTGACAACTGCAAAATACACTCAGATTCAAACTGCCTCTGTGTTTGTTTCTGTTTGTCACCACTGAATACTTACCCACCTATTCTTCGAGGACCCTGGTCCCAGGGACTCCCATACTACCAGGCTGGGGTAGTCCGTGGCAGTCTCCCTATAAGCTAAACCTCCTACATGGCAGAAGCCCATCAGAGAGCCACGTGGATCACGGGTGGGTTCTTGTCCAAGGCAATTAGCCCTCCTGTCCTAGGCATTGCTTGGTGATTCTCTTTCCAAATCTCTTTACATTTCAGTCCTCCAGACCACAGAGTGAGCAAGGGGCCAATAATCATCCCTGTGACCCAAAGTTCAACACCCCACCCCAGGGCTGACCTCTGCTGTTGTCTGGCCTTGGCTCTGTGGTACCAAAAAGGGGGACACTCTCATCCCTATGCATTCTCTGTGACACAGAAATTCTGCTGTGAACCCAGTTGTCCTTGTGTCCTCAACTCTCTGGTAAGGTGGAAATTGCTCTCATTCAGTAGGTAGCAGATGTCTGTGACAGCTAGAAAGGGACCACCTGAGTGATGGCAGGGAAGGACACTTACTGCTTATCACTAGGGTGACCATTCAAAGTCAGATCCAGGACAGACATGCAGGAAGAGTTCTATCAGGAGATCCATGTCCTGTGTTGAGGAGGTCACCTGTGACCTGGAAAGGTGTGGTGTCACCCTGCTGTTGAGGGTTTCAAATGGAAACCTGAATTCCACCTTCTTTTTTGGCTGAGGTAGGGTGCACCCTGCCATTTTAGGGACAACTCTATCCTTTGCTTGGTAATTTCCCTGTGGTCACCCTTTTTTTCTCTATGCTAGAAGGAAGGAGGCTGAACATGGCCCACAAGCATGATATTTTCTCAGACAAATGAAGAACCAGTATTCAGATTGGCCTGTGAGAGGGACCTCCATGTCTATTGCGACAGAAAGGGAAATCACATACATTTCCTTCGTCTTCTCCAGGAAACCAGCACCTCAGGGTTTGGCTGTGAGCTAATATCACCCCCTGGTGATCAATAGGATGACTATAGAGCATGTCTGGGAGATGTAAAGACCACCATAGCTAGTTACTATTTGAATGCATGAGACAAATTCCCTGGGGTGGACCCCAGAGGACAAGCACATACCAGGTGGATCTGTGTTCTCTGTTCTTCACCTTGAGGACTCTGATCAACCTGGGAAATCTCATAAGTCCATCAGAAGAATTGGCTGATGACTAGGGAACCTGTCTAGCTCTGCCCTCCTTGCTGAGTCTCAGAAGGAGGCGCCCAGGTAACCCAGCTTGAATGTGTCTCTCAGATCAGTGCACTAGCTGGTTTCACATGCTGTGAAATATGGACACCAAAACACTGCTGTTCCCTCTCAGCTCCATAAGGAAGTAAGAGTCCAAACTTGGCAATGTCACTGTAATCAAGCCTGGGAGAGAGGGCTGGAGCCAGGGATTCCTGGTGTGCACCTCTGAGGATTCCAGGATATGCCTGACGCCAACACCAAAGACACCAAAGACAGAGTCTAATGCACTTGCACTGACTTACCCTTTACACACACACACACACACACACACACACACACACACACACACACACTCTGAAGGTTGAGTCAGGGTAGGAGTATAATCTATGGCCATTTGTCTCTAGTATGTGTGTCCTGCACTAAATGCTCAAACACCAACATGGGACACAGTACAGAATGAAGGTATGCACAGGTCAGACAGGTGAATCCCATGTGTACACACAACCCATGACTGAATGATCACAAAAATCACTTACTATCCAACTGGAGTTGCACACGTAATACTTCAGTTTTCAGATCTGTGGTCAGAGTTCGTAGCGTGTAGAATCCAGTGTCATTCCAGGTGACATTCTGGAGCAACAGGGATCCATTGCTGTACACTATCTCTCTACCACTGTGACCAGAGCCAAACACAGTTGTATTTATGCTTATTCGGTGCCCGGCAACCTCCTTGTTCCTGGACACAATCGCTCCTTTGTACCAGAAAAAGGCTTCAAGATTCTCCGGGAGATTGTGAACCACTAGAAGAACGCTTTCTCCTTCTGCAACGCTGGGTGGTACTGATTCAATCATTGGCTGGGCACAGGCGGATGGGCACTCACAATGGGAGGCTAGAAGGGAAGACAGAGAGATCGATCAACAGTTGGACCTTCGTATTTGGCTAAGGTGAGGCCCTGTGTCCTGAGAAAGTGTGCCCATAGCTTAGCTTAGCTCCATAAGGAAGTAAGAGTCCTTATGAGTTGGTGTCTTCCTGTCATTTACTGGGTTCCATGTCCTCAGTGTCCCTAAACTTGTCATTTCCTATGTATGGTGCTCTCTGCTCAGGTGTAAATATGTCCCTGCTCACAGACCCTCAAACCCCTGCTCACATTCAGTGTAGACTGGTGTGGGGAGATGACTTCCTGGCTTCTTTCCCTCTAGACCATGACACCTGACTAGTTGACTTTTTGTTATGTTCTTTACTTTTGTGGTTCCAGTCAGCACCTGACTTCACCTTTCAACATTTCTTTACTTTAGTACACTGGGATATGGAATTGTGAGAACCTGGATTTGTCTTACGTTTTAAAAAAAAATGGTGCCTGGAAAATGTAGTGATATCTTGAGGGGTGATGAGGACATAAAGAAGCAGGAAGGTTGTGTAGGGGGAAGAATAGAGGGGAGTAAAATAAGAGATGCCATCAAAGAGGGAGCCAGTATAGGTTTAAAGCGAAATCAGGGACTAGGGAAATGTCCAGAGATCTACAAGGATGACACCAACTAACCATCTAAGCAACAGTGGAGAGGCTACCTTAAATGCCCTCCCCTGATAATGAGATTGATGACTGACTTATATACCATCCTAGAGCCTTCATCCAGTAGCTGATGGAAGTAGAAGCAGATACCACAGCTAAAAACTGAACTGAACTGGAATCCAGAGAAAGAGTGATGAGCAAAGGGGTCAAGACCAGTCTGGTGAAACTCACAGAAACAGCTGACCTGAACAAGAGGGAGCTCTTGGCCACCAGACAGATCAGTGAGAAACCAACATGGTTCTGATCCAGACCCCATAAATGTGGGTATCAGTGATGAGGCCTCAGAAATATATGGGGCCTCTTGTAGTAGATCAGTACTTATCCCTAGCTTAGGAATGGACTTTTGGAGCCCAGTTCACATAGAGGGATACTCCCTCAGCCTAGACACTTAGGGTGTCTAGGGGGGTTGGCCTAGGCCCTATCCCAAAGGATATGACAGACTCTGAAGACCCCCCCATGGAAGACCTCACTCTCCCTGGGGAGCAGAAATGGTATGCCACAGGTGGGGTGTTAGTGGGGTCAGGGGAGGAGGGGAGGGAGATGGAACTGGGATTGACATGTAACACAATTTTGTTTCTAATTTAAATTAAAAAATCAGAGGATGGAGTCTGCCACTAGCTAACCATGGAGGTCAGGAGGTCTGTACAGACAGACAGGAAGTGAGATGGTTGGGCAGAGACAGGAAGTGAGGTGGCTGGGTGGAGACAGGATATAAGTGGGAAGAAATAGGAAGTTGCTTTTTTCCTACTGGGAAGCTAGTGAGGTAAAGGTGACTTTGGCCTGCTCCTTGTCTATAATCTCTCAGCCGTTTCCTCTATGTTTGACTCCTGGTTTTTATTATTTAGACCAATTAATAAAGGCATTTACCAATCTTACCAAAGCAATCTACAGATTCAAGCTGGTGGAACAATCCTAATATCTAAAAACTTAGACTTCAAACTAAAATCAGTCAAAAGAGATGAAAAAGGGAATTTCACATTCATCACAGGAAAAGTCCCTCAAGATAAAGTCTCAATTCTGAATATCTAGGCCCCAAATACAAAGACTTCCACATTTGTAAAAGAAACATAACTAAAGCTCAAATCACACATTAAACACCACACACTTATTGTAGGAGATTTCAACACCCCACTCTCAGCACTAGACAGGACCAACAGTCAGAAACTTAACAAAGAAACAAAGAAACTCATGACCCATTTGGATAAACAGACATCTATAGAACATTCCTTCCAAACACAAAAGAATATACCTTCTTCTCAGCACCACAAGGAATCTTCTCTGAAATCAACCACATATTCAGCAACATAGAGAATGTCAACAGATACAAAAAACTCAGATCACCATGGTTTAAAATTAGAATTCAACAACAACAAAAATTGCAAAAAAAAAAAAAAAACCTACAAACTCATAGAAATTGAACAGAGTGCAATTGCACCATTCCTGGATCAAGGAAGAAATAAAAAAAGAAATTAAAGACTTCCTAGAATTGAATGAGAATGAAGACACAACATACCCAAACTTAAGGGACACTTTGAAAGCAGTGCTAAGAGGAAAATTCATAGCACTAGGATCCCACTTGAAGAAACCGGAGAATAGTCACACTAGAGAATTAACAGCACTACTGAAAGCTCTAGAACAAAAAGAAGCAAACTCACCCTGGAGGAGTAGACACCAGGAAACAATCAAATTGGGGGCTAAAATCAATAAAGTGGAAAAAAAGAAGATAATACAACGAATCAATAAAACCAAGAGTTGATTCTTTGAGAAAATAAAATAGACAAGCCTTTATCCAAACTAACCAAAAGGCAGAGAGAGAGAGCATGCTAATTAAGAAAATCAGAAATGAAAAGGGGGACATAACAACGGACACTAAGGAAATCCAGAGAATCATCAGGTAATATTTTTGAAAACCTGTACTCCACAAAATTTGAAATATTAAAGGAAATGGACAATTTCCTGGACAGATATCAATTACTAAAATTAAATCAAGAACAGATAAGCAATTTAAATACACCCATAGCCCCTAATGAAATAGAAGCAGGCATCAAAAGTCTCCCAACCAAAAAAAGCCCAGGGGCAGATGGTTTCAGTGCAAAATTCTAGCAGAAATTCAAACAAAAGCTAATACCAGTAATCCATAATTGGCTCCACACAATAAATGCAGAAGGGTCATTGCCAAACTCTTTTATGAGGCTACAATTACCTTGGTACCCAAGTCACACAAAGACAAACTAGGAAAGAGAACTACAAAGCAATATCCCTCATGAACATTGATGCAAAAATACTCAATAAAATACTGGCAAATCTAATCCAAGAACATATCAGAGAAATCATTCACCATGATCAAGTAGGCTTCATCCCAGGGATGCAAGGATGGTTCAACATACAAAAATGTATCAATGTAATCCACCATATAAACAAACTGAAAAAGAAAAACCACATGATCATCTCACTAGACGCTGAAAAAGCCTTTGACAAAATCCAACACACCTTTATGATAAATGTCTTGGAGAGATCATGGATAACAGGAACATACCTGAAAATAATAAAAGCAATATGCAGTAAACCAAAAGCCAGCATCAAACCAAATGGAGAGAAACTCAACGTGATTCCTCTAAAATCAGCAACAAGACAAGGCTGTCCACTCTCTCCATACCTCTTCAATATTGTACTTGAAGTTCTAGCTAGAGCAATAAGACAACCAAAGGAGATCAAGGAGATACAAATCGGAAAAGATGAAGTCAAACTCATTATTTGCAGATTATATGATAGTTTACATAAGTGACCCAAAAAACTCTATCAGGGAACTCCTACAGCTGATAAACACCTTCACCAAAGTGGCAGGATACAAGATTAACTCAAAAAATCAGTAGCCCTACTATATACGGATGACACATTGATGGAGAAAGAAATCAGAGAAACACCACCCTTTACAATAGCCACAAAAAAAATATAATACCTTAGGGTAACACTAACCAAACAAATGAAAGACCTATATTGCAAGAACTTTGAGTCTTTAAAGAAAGAAAATTAAAGAAGATACCAGAAAATGGGAAGATCTCCCATGCTCTTGGATAGGTAGGATCAACATAGTAAAAAAATGGCAATCTTTCCAAAAAGCAATCTACAGATTCAATGCAATCACCATCAAAATACTAGTACAATTGTTCACAGATCATGAAAGAACAATTCTCAATTTCATATGGAAAAACAAAAGACCCAGGATAGCCAAAACAACCCTGTACAATAAAAGAACTTTTGGAGGCATCACCTTCCCAGACTTCAAACTCTATTATAGAGCTATAGTGCTGAAAACAACTTGGTATGGACATAAAAATGGACAGGTAGACCAATGGAATCAAATTGAAGACCCTGTTATTAACCCACACCCCTATGAATACCTGATTTTTGACAAAGAAGCTGAAACTGTACAATGGAAAAAATAAAGTATCTCCAACAAATGGTGCTGGCATAACTGGATCCTGGCATGTAGAAGACTGCAGATAGATCCATAACTATCTCCAAGCCCAAAACTTAAGTCCAAATGGATCAAAGACTTCAACATAAATCCAGCCACACTGAACCTCTTAGAAGAGAAAGTAGAAAGTACTCTTGAAGGAATTGGTACAGGAGATGCTTCCTGAACATAACACCAGTAGCACCGACACTGAGATGGACAATTAATAAATGGGACCTCCTGAAACTGAGAAGCTTCTGTAAGGCAAAGGACACAGTCATTAAGACAAAAATGGCAGCCAACAGACTGGGAAAAGATCTTCACCAACCCCACATCTGACAGAAGGCTGATCTCCAAAATAATACAAAGAACTCAAGAAGCTAGTCTCCAAAACACCAAACAATACAATTAAAAAGTGGGGTACAGAACTAAATAGAGAATTCTCAATAGAGGAATCTAAAATGGCTGAAAGACATGTAAGAAAGTGTTCAACATCCTTAGCCATGAGGGAAATGCAAATCAAAACAAACCTGAGATACCACCTTACTCCTGTCAGAATGGCTAAAATCAAAAACACCAATGACAGCTTATGCAGGATAGGTTGTGGAGAAAGGGGAACACTCCTCCACTGCTGGTGGGAGTGTCAACTTATACAGCCATTTTGGAAATCAGTATGGTGACTCCTCAGGAAAATGGGAATGAGTCTAACACAAGATACAGCAATTCCACTCTTAGGCATATACCCAAAAGAAGCACATTCATGAAACAAGGACATATGCTCAACCATGTTCACAGAAGCACTATTTGTAATAGCCAGAACCTGGGAGCAGCCTAGATATCCCTCAACCAAAGAATGGATAGAGAAAATGTGGTACATTTATACAATGGAGTACTACTCAGCAGGAAAAAGAATGGGATCTTGAAATGTGCAGGCCAATGGATGGAACTAGAAGAAACCATTCTGAGTGAGGTAACCCAATCACAAAAGACAATCATGGTATGTACTCACTCATATGTGGATTTTAGACATAAAGGATTACCAGCCTGCAATCCACACTGCCAGAGAAGCTAATAAACAAGGAGGACCCTAAGAGAGACATACATGGTCCCCTGGAAAAGGAGAAAGAGACAAGATCTCCTGAGCAAATTGGAAGCATGGGAATGAGAAGGGGAGAAGAGGAGGGGTGAGGAGACATGAGGGAGCAGAAAGGTTGAGTCAGGGGAAGAATAGAAGAAAACAAGAATGGAGATACCATAATAGAGGGAGACATTTTAGGTTTACAGAGAAATCAGGCACTGGGGAAATGTCTGGAGGTCTACAAAGATGACACCAACTGGCAGTCTAATCAATAGTGGAAAGGCTACCTTAAATGCCCTTCTCCGATAATGAGATTGATGAGTACCTTTTATGCCATCCAAGAGCCTTCATCCAATGGCTGATGAAAGCAGAAACAGACACCTACAGCTAAACACTGAACTGAGTTCCTGGAACCCAGCAGCAGAGAGGGATGAGTGAAAAGCAAAGGGGTCAAGACCAGGCTGGTGAAACCCACAGATACAGCTGACCGAAACTACGGAGAACTCATGGACTCCAGACTGATGGCTGGGAGGCCAGCTTGAGACTGATCCGGACCCCTGAATGTGGGTGTCAGTGAGGAGGCCTCAGCAATCTATGGGGTCCTTGGCAGTAGATCAGTATTTATCCCTGAACTTTGGGATGCTCTCTCAGCTCGGACACATGGGAGAATGTCTAGATCCTGCCCTGGATGATATGACAGACTTTGGGGATCCCCCATGTATGGCCTCACCCTCCCCGGGGACCAGAAGGGGATGTGATGGGGGATTGGTGCTGGTCGGGGAGGAATGGAGGTAGAGGGAGCTGGGATTGATGTGTGAAGCAGGTTTGTTTCTAATTTAAATAAAAATAAATTTAAAAAAAAGAATGTCCCCTCCCCTGTGTCTTCTCCCCTACAAAAGCAGAATCTCCTCTAAGTCCTTATCCCCCTTAGAGGACTCCAAACTGTAGATCAGTCCTCTTCTATACTACACTGTCAACTTGAGATGACTTCATCTGTGAGCAGGCGTCCCTGAGTCACTGACCCATTGCAGAGGGATACAAGCGTGCATCCCTAGTCTCTGTGGCCTTATACACCCTCCTTCTGTGGCACATCTGCTCCCAAGCTCTGCTACCCTTCCCCCAAATGAGCTGAGACTCCTTCCAGGCAGGAGCATCTCCATGTGCTGTGGGGGTCTCTGTTCCAAACTCTGCTCGGTCCCCTTACTCTCAGGGCCTCCCCTTATCCCTCTCCACGTCTCTCTTTATGCTCCACTTCCAGACCACACAGTGATCAAAAGGGCTGATGAGCTTCCCTGCATCCAGAGACAACAGAAGCTCACCCTGGGGCTGCCCTCGGCTGTGTCCTCTCCCTGGGTCTGTCAGCGCCATAGTGGGAGCCTCTGTGTTCCCTGTGGGACACAGAAACCCAGCTGGGCACCCATTCGGCCCTGTTTTTCTCAGTGCTCTAAAAAGATGGAAGATCCTCTTAGCAGGAAGGTGGCAGAGATGCTCACGAGGCTTCAAATGGACCGGCTGAGGGGTGCCTGGGGAGCGGGACAGACCTGCTCGCACTGCAGTTATCAGTCAATGTTCTCATCCAGGATGAAGCCCCAGTAGCAGATGCGTCAGGAGCCCCACGGCTGGGGTGTGAGGGATGAGATGACCTGAGCCCTGTGAATAACGCTCTGGACCCCATCATCCCATGCAGACTTTGAGGATGATGCTCCCAATTCCTTTGCTTACGGAGCTGTACGATGAGTCTGCCCATGTGCTCCCTGGCCTCTGGGATGACTTGGACCTCTGTCTGGGTGTTTCGCCTTGACTACCCCCATGTTTCCCTAAGGAAATACATACATTCTGGAACTGGAAATAATCCCCTGGCAGTACAAAAGACTCAGGGAGCAATGAGTAGGTCTGAGAAGACTGTGTCACTGATTAGGGAAATACTTTTTCTGAGTGTCGACTGTGTGTCCCAACGCTGCCCCTGGTGACCAATGTGGGAACTGCAGCTCACATATGGGAAGCTGTCCAGATTAGAAGAGCCTGAAGCCATTTGTTTGTCAAGAGCAGAGAATTCTCTGAGCTGGCCCACAGAGAACAAGCACTTCTCAGGAGAACATGTGTCTTCTCTCCATGCCTTCATGACCCTGGGTTTCTTGTGAAGTCTCAAATGGCCCTCAGTTGTTCTCAATGCTGAGTCTCGGGAGAAGATGTCCAGGGGACCTAGCCTAAGTGCATCTCTCGTGACAGTGCACTGGCTGGTTCCACATGGTACAAGGCTTTGACCACTAGAAAGAACTATTCCTGACCATAAGGAAGTCAAAATCCAAACTTTGAAATTGCTTCTCTGGACACCAATAGTTGACTCTGGGACAGAGGTCTGGAGCCAGAGCATCCTGGTGCTCACATCTCTCTGAAGATCCCATGTTTTCCTCAACCAGACCCAACATTGATTCCCTCAGGGTCTTTCTCAAGAACACTTTCCTGGTGAGAATCCTGAGAATCTAGACAGAGGCAGATCACCTTGGCTGAGTTACCCCCCATGCACCCACCTGGGTATAAGGTGAATTCAAATGAAGGATTCTTATCCACTACGGTTATTTTCCACCATGTGTGTCCTGCACTAAATTCTCAGACCACAACATGGAGACACAATGCAGAGGAGAGGTTTGCACATACCAGGGCTGGCGCTTCTGGGTGTGTCCAGTGGAATGAACCCCACCCAGCACGAGAATTCACAAAGAAGTACTTACAGTACACATGAAGGTACATGGATGTTTTTGATAGAATTTCTCTTGGGCCACTTAAGATTCCTAGGGTATAGACTCCTGTGTCAGCCTGGGTGACATTGCGAATCCACAGGGATCCATTGCGGTACATTGTCTCTCTGCCACTGTATAGATTCCCGAGTGCACGGACTTCGTTGCCCAGTGCATAAAATGCAATTCCATTGTCTATTATTGCCTCGCCTTTGAACCAGGCTAAGGTTAAAATATAGGATGGCAGGTCATGGACAAGGAAAAGAACGTCTTCTCCTTCGACCACTCTGTGTGGCACTGATTCAATGGTGACTTGGGCAATGGCGGGTGGATACCAGCATGTTAAAAGTGAGGCTAGAAGGAAAGAGAGGGAAAGGCATGAGTATTGAGCAGGTGTGATCTCAACTCATCTTAGGTGTTTGGCTAGCGCTGTGCCCACCCTCCTTGATGGAGGTGAGCAACACAAACTCCATTTCTCAGAGCCTCTGACTGGGTCTTTGCCTCTTTATGGAACAATCTTCTCACTTGTCTGCCTGACCTCAGTGTCTCCATTTCCCTCGTCACAGAAAGAGTACTTGGTGTGAGGAAGCCACTCTCACCTCCTTCTCTGGAGGATCCCCACTTAGACTTTTTTCTCTGTACCCTTTGTGTGATCGGTCAACCCCTGACATCAGTTTCTGGGTACACCACTTCCAGTCTGATAGAACCAGGGTTTTGTGAGTAGGGGTGTTAGTGTGACCTTTTAGGACGATTCAGTTCCTTAAAAAGTCTCAGAAATCAATGGAGAAGGAAAAACCGCAAGAAGCTGGGCAGTGGTAGCAAATGCCTCCAAGCCCAGCACTCTATATGCAGAGGCAGGTGATTCTCAGAGGGTGAGGCCAGCCTGGTCCACACAGTGAGTTCTAGGACAACCAGGAATATGCAGAGAAATTGGGGTGAGGGAGAAAACAAAAGGGAAGGATGGAGAAGGAAGGAAGGAGACAGAAAAAAAGAGAGGGTGAGAGGGTGAGAGGGAGGAAGGGAGGGACTGAAAGATGGAAGGAGGGAGGAAGGAAAAAAGATGTGTCCTTGGGTTTATCTACAGAATTCCCATTGTAGCTAAGGACAATATTCACACTCAAGAGTGATACACATTTTTACATTCACATATATGATGTATGTACATATTTCTGAAGGCGTGTGTCTCATTGGGCACATAAACACATCCATGTCACAGCATCTGTGTGTGGGGGGGGGAGAGGCTGAAAGAGTCTGTTCTCAACATCTACCCTGTGAGAGATGAGGGCTGAATTCACGTTGTCAGGACTCACAACACTGAACCGTCTCTGTGGTCCACTCCTGTTGAGATCTGGAGTCACCCTGTCATGACTGGGGACATCAGGCTTCAGAACACGGCAGCCAATGTGGCTCACTTTGAATTGGAAATGTTGGGGCTGTTCCCTCCCCTCACCACCTCCTGTTGGCTGAGAGCTTCAGGGTGCTGAGCCTCTCTCCCTCACTGTACCATCTGTGCCATAACCTCCAACAGAAACCTCAAGTCTCCTCTCCACACCCTGACCCCTTTTGAAGTCTCCAGCATGCTTCTGAGTTCCCCTCCATCACACATTTAGAGAGTGGGTACACTTACCTGTGAGCAGGAGCCCCTGCCAGAGGGTGCAGCCCTTGCAGGGAATCATAGAGTACTTATCCATCTCGCCTCTCACTGTGTCCTCCTCCCTTGAGGAGGACTTCAGCTCCAACGTGGTGCCCAGGCTCTACAGTCTTCCTCCTTCTAGGATTTGCAGTCTCCCAGGCTGGAGCACTTCCCAGAATTCAATGGGCTCTGGGTGGTGGGGTCTGTGTCCAAGGCTCTGTCCCCTCCACTCTCAATGCTGTCCCCATATCCCTCTCAACCTCCTTTTATATTTCTCCTCCTAGCAACACATTGAGAAACAAGGCTTATAAACATCCCCATGCCCTCAGAGAACAATGGCTCATCCCAGGGAGGACACCTGCTGTATCCTTGCCTTGGGTCTGTCAACACCCAAGGGGGAGCCTCCATCCTGTCAATGTGTCTTCGTCACACAAGGACCCAGCTGAGCATCCAGTCTGCCCTGCATCCTCAGTGCTGTGGGAAGGTGGCATTTACTCCTAGTAGCAAGGGGTCAGTGTCTGAGGACTACAAAGGGACCAGCTGAGTGATGAGTAGGGTTGAAAATATATCTTGTATCACTAATGTCACCAGTCAAATTCCTGAACCTGGAGAATAGCCCAGGAGCAATTGTGTGAGGAGTTTCATATCTACGGTGCTGGGACAGAGGTGACCTGTGTATCCTGGAAAGGACTGTGGGCTCTCTCTTTCTATGGAGGTTTTCAAGGCAACCTTCAGCATTATGTGTTGGCTGAGCCTAAGTCCTCCCTGGCATTCCTGGGTCACTTTTGCTCTTTGCCTCGGTGATTCCTGGTGATAATCCTGTCTTCCTCAAGGAGGGAGGGGACCTTCAGGTTCCCCATTCATAAAGATTTTCTCAGACACATGAGGCAGCTCAGGGAAACAATTTCCAGAGGCTTGAGCTTGTGTACTGATATCGCCCTCTGGGGATCACTGGAAGAACTGCAATCTCATGCCCAGGACTGCAGGAGGCATGGTCAACAAGTCCAATGTACACTGCCTGATACCATCAGCATAGGTGGGATGTAGCATCTATGATCCTGCTCCCTATGCTCTTCAGAACTCCTAATTCCATCTAGTGTAGGGTAGGTCTAAGCACGGTTTCAGATTTTTCCTGGGAAACCCTGACTATAGTTGAAATAGTGTGCATCCAGAGGTTAGGAATTCTCAGCAGAAATTTTCAGAGAAAAGTCGTTGGGAGTTTCTCTCCAGAGTCAAAGGACAGGAGACAAGTGTATTGTGGCATCTGCACTTTCTGAACCATCACGGATGTCTACGTCCTTCCTTCTCTTTGCCCACAAGGTGATGAAGGGTCTTCTCTTGAGTACAAAGAACATTGATTCAAGTAGATGTGTCTTCTGCCCTTTCCCATACCCTGTCCTATTTTCTTTTCTTTTTTTAATATTTTATTTATTTATTTATTATGTATACAACATTCTGCTTCCATGTATATCTGCCCACCAGAAGAGGGCACCAGATCTCATAATGGATGTTTGTGAGCCACCATGTGGTTGCTGGGAATTGAACTCAGAACCTCTGGAAGAGCAGCCAGTGATCTTAACCTCTGAGCCATCTCTCCAGCCCCCTATTTTCTTTTCTTGGGCCATGATAAAACAACAGCAGTTTAGTCCATTTCCTTTCTAACCTGTGTCATCGTGTAGCACTAACGGAAGTCATGGCAGTACACATGCTGCTTGATGCTCCCTCTCTAGCTCATGCTTAACTAGCTTCCTTGTGAAACCTAAGAGTTTGTGGCATAAAGAAACATGAGCACGGTTCAAGGCTCTGGATGTTCCTTCTGGGACATGGGGATCGTGAAAGCACATGGTGGGGGCAGGAAGGCATGAGTTAGCAATCTAGATACACATGCTGAAATCACAGTCCCTCTTCCTAGGGGAAAGCCCCTCTCACAGACAAGGCCACTAGGGAAAAAATCAGATGTAAGAAGAGCAAGCGATGGAGCCAGACTCTCATGAGATGATTGGCATTTGTTTGTGCTCATAGACACAGGCTTGGAATTAACCTCTGTGTCTATCCATGAAAGCAAGGCTTCACCCTACAGCTCCGTGATGATATCTCAAGGGTTGACTTCTCAAGGCCCGTCATTTTCTTCACTTTGGTCCTGTCAAGGCCAATGGCAGAGATCTGGAATGGGAGATATAGGATCCGCTATTTTTAATAACTATGTTGAGGATAAAAAGCTCTTGGGAGGATGACTGTGGCTTCCCATTGATGAGCCAAGAGTACTGTGCAGGTGGGTGAGAGGCTTCATGGAAGGAGGTTTGACCCTGTATGGAAATGAATATTTGAGGGGGATATGATTCCGACATCTGGACCAGCTGGAGAAAACTGTACATCTACACATGGTGTCAGCAGAGGGAAGCAGAGATCCTGGTCTGTAGAAGGTGATGGTATCTCTTTGAGCTCTGCTATTACCTTAGATGAACAGGTCATACCCAGAGCTGGGATGCGGATTATATAGAGGAGTACTTGTCTCCAGTATAAGGCACAAACGTCCCCACTATTCACTCCTGTGCACTGAGCCTGAGTCTGAGATGTCCCCGGTCTCCATCACCCTGAGCCTGTATAGGAAGGACAAGTCCCTCCAGCCCATTATAGGTCAATGCAGCACAGCCTGTCTGCTATCCTTGGGCTAGGCCAGGATGCCCTGGCCAGCCTAGGTATATGTATGGTGGGTCTGTGTCACCAACCCAAGAGGGACCAAGTATCCTGGCTCTGCATTTAAGTAGGAATGGCCATGATGAAACAGAAACTACTCGTAGGTAATGTTCAGAGTGAATGAGTCACTTCGGATGGCACAAAGTGGGGTCCAAGTTTCACACTCATAGGTTCCTATGTCAGTTACAACAACGAGGGAGAATCCTTTTTGCCCTTTTACAGCTTCAGCCTGTCACCTTTTGAGAGGCTTTGACCATTTATCCTCCAGAGGGAGGTTGTGTTATGACTCTCAGATTCATGCTTTAAGGACCAATGTTCTTTGTGGTTTGGGCCTTGGGTAACAGTCCTAAGCAGACAACAGAGAGAAGATGCTCCCTGTGGGAGCTCTGATGCTTGCAAAGGTCTCCTTCAAGCACTGTTGTTCTCTGTCAATCCCACCCCAAATCCAGCCCCTTGGAGAATCATGCAGAAGGTGACTCATGGCAGCTGCAGGAGGACCTGAGTGCTCAGAGATGGTGGGGTCTCCTGTGCTGTGTGGAGAAACAGTCTTCGTCATGTGTGAGCTGAGCTGCAGACAGATGTCCATTGCCTCTCCTGGTCTTCATTGAAGCATTGCCTGCAGGAAGCACAGGGTGCTCTGTTTCTCCAGCTGCACTGGCCTCCACTGCACAAACTGAGCCAGTGTCCTCCAAGGTTTGCTGTTCAAGGCTGTGCTACAGATAGGACACAATGACACTTCCCATTGAGCTTCCCTGAGAAGCACCCACAGCCTGTCCCTGGGACTTGATATTTGTACAGAAATCTCACACTTGAGGTCAGGAGCATGACTGGTACTCAGCTCACTGCTCATGCTGGACCGTTACATGGGCCAATCTTGCCACGTGTTTGATGGTGACTGACATGAGACATAGGGACCCAAAGGCAATGGAGTCTCAGGATGACCGAGAAACATGAAAGGTACGGGGTACAGGCGAGCTCCAAGCAAAACCATTTTGTCTTGCCCTGTAATGCCCAGTTCCAACAGAAGAGGGCCGTGTAGGCGTATTTCCTTATCTCCAGGTAGTTCCTTCTTTCCTTTGCATGTTCATGGGTATGTTATTTGACTTCATGTGTAGCTATGCAACACGTGTATGCCTGGGGCTCACATAATCCAGAACAGGGCATTGGATCCCCGTGGCTCTGGAGTTACAGATGGTTAGGAGCTGCTGTGTGTGTCCTGGAAACTAAATAGGGTCCCGTACAAGAGCATGCAATGCTGTAAACCACCGAGCCAACTCTCCAGCCCTCTCAGATGGAAGTTTCCAGAGGCAGACTGGTAGAAGGTAGAGAGCATAAACACGCTGGAACTCTGGCTGGAAGGGGCAGGCGTGTTTGGCAGATCTGGGCTAGGGATGTGGGGTACGGACTTTCTCCACAGGAGACCATTGTTACCAATACCCAGGATCGAAGTCCAATCCCCGCATGGGTACTTCTCTAGAAAGCACAATGAGGTAAGATGAGTGACAGATGCTAAAGCCGTTTGAGAGTAGAGACTCCCTGAAAACAGAGAGCCTATGTTAGATGCAGGATCTATTGGAAGGGACAGAGCAAAGCAGTGTCCTTCACCTTACAGGAGGAATGAGAATGGAACACGAGACAACACAGGATTTCCGGTCTGGTAGGTGGGCTGGGGGAGTCCTGGAATTCTGCAGAAATTCTCCAGGGGCAGATGACTTGGTTGTGGAGTGAAATCTAACAGGTCCATCAGTTTTCACATCCGGACAATATGTCCCCTTGAGCTGTGGTGGACCAAGATTACCATCTCTAAAAACCATCTCCTCCCGCTCCACAGACACCTGAGAAGGCCTCCAGGGTGGAGACCCTGGACAGCTGGCTGCAGACAGGTGGTGCTTCACATCTGCCCACCCACGGACACTGTGAGAGCCTCACTTGGCCACTGTGATTCTTGTGCCTCAGTTTCCCGGTAGAGCACACATTGCAAGTGAACATTGCAGTGTCTGTAAAGAAGCCTTAACTGTGAACAAGAACCTGACACTGGGAGAGGACAGCTGTCCAGATCAGCAGCTTCTGTTACTGTTCACCTGCAGGAGAGAATTTGCTACACTTAATCCCTTAGGACACAGAGTCATTGGGAGCACCCGAGTCCTCTGTTCCCCCTTGGGGGTACTAACCGTTCTGTGAAGTCTCACAAGCACATCAGAACACTTGGCCAAGGTCCTGGGAACCTGTGCAGCTTTGCTGTCCATGCTGAGACTCAGAAGGACATGCCCAGGGGACCTAGCCTAACTGTGGCTCTCACGGCAGTGCACTGGCTAGGAGATTCAGACAGCTGAGCTAGGAGATTCAGACAGCTGGTAAATCTTTCCTCTCTGTTAGCTCTAACAGGTCAGATTCCAAGCCTTCCCGCACTCCCCAGCTCACCTGGCGTCAGGTTCTGTAACAATGACCTGGAGGCAGGAATTCCAGTGATTCTCCCTTAAAAGAATTCATACTTCCCTGAGCCAGACCCTCCCTGAGTCCCAAAGTTCTTTCTCAGGGCTACATGTCTGTTGAGATCCACACAATGGCTCTCACCCTCCACCATGTAGGAGTTAGGGATTGGCTCAACACGTGAGCCTTTTGGCAAATCCTTTTACCCACTGAGCTCACTTGGCGGCCCACCGCATTCTGATTTTCATTTGGACGCTCACCCTGTCATAGTTGGTAACACCAGGATTTTAGCATATAATTGCCAATGGTGACAACTTGGAGCAGGCTTCCTCCTCCCCTTCCATGTCCTGTTCACTGAGAAATTCCTGCTGATGAGTCTCTGTGCTCTTCTGATGGACCTGCACCCACACAAGCACAAACCCTGAGTCCCCTCTCAAGCTCCTCTCCCAGGAGATTCCAGCCATTGTCTGAGTTCCTCTCCACTGTCAACTTATGGCCTCCTCACCTTTGTGTTAGGACACAGGTCTACATCTTTAGGAAAAATTCCCACAGCCTTAGTCACGCCATGTCTCCCGAAGCTTATTCAAGGGCAAGTCTAGGTGCTGTCTGTGCTGTGACCCAACTGCTCTCAGTTTATAACGTGGGCTTCTCTACGCTCCTTGTCACACTCACTACACTGAAAAAAGAAAAAAAACCTGGTGTGAAACCGCCCTCTGCCCCTGTAAGGTTGTAGAAGATCAGACCTTTCTTTGTGCCAGGGATGGTGAGAAGGCTGCTCAGTGATGTTGCCCTGAAATGGAGAGTGCTCTCAGAAGGGGCTTCTTGGTCTCCCTCCATGATCAGTCATGGCAGCCATTTCTCAGTTTCTCACTCTCCCTAGCTCCCTCTTCTTTCCACTCTTTTTCAAGTGCTTCTAGAAGCATTTTCCTTTTATCCTTTGTTCTTTGTGTCTTTCACCCCGTCCACCTCGATCTCATTCCTCTCCAGATCCTTTCATAGCTGCCTTCTGCCCTTGCAGCCTCCCCCCAAAATAAAATTTGAGAAAATAAAAGAGAGATAAAAGATCAGGGAATGGAAGAAAGAAAGTGAAAGAAAGAAAGAAAGAAAGAAAGAAAGAAAGAAAGAAAGAAAGAAAGAAAGAAAGAAAGAAGGAAAGAAGAAGGAACAAAAACTCTGTGGTAGCACACGGGCAGTCACACACAATATAAACTTTTGTTTGTGTATCTTTACTTGAAGTGCTCATTGCAAGGAGTCGTTGGTATGGAACAGGCCTCTGGTTTCTGCTACATCATGGACCCTGATCCCTCACTGGGGTTCCTTTCCGCCATTCTGTTGTTGCCTTGTGTCTTGGAGATCCTTTAGCTTTGGATCTGCAGGTCCAACCCCTTCACGTGCTCCATAAGGTCACAGACGGGGTGGATATTGGGGTGAGCCAACTCATAGCCCTGGTTCTTGACCTGCTTAGTTGCAGGGTTGGTCAACAGGCCATCTCTCCCCCATCTTCACCACCAGGCTGAGCTCTCTGGCATTACCCTGGCTAGTTGACCTTATGCAAGATATGGGGTCATGCTAGTTCTGATTCTCTCATGCCTTCAGGGTGAACTCACCCACACCTATATCATCAGAACCAGCTCTACTCTGTTGCCCTGGGGAGATGCAGGGTCCACTCTCCCTAGTGCTGTGATGGGGGATGTCCTTCTGTATATGTTTTTCTTGTTTGTTGATGAATAAAACACTGATTGCTCAGGCATGAAGTTTAGGCAGGGCTATGAGAGGAAGAGGAGAGAGGGGTGGGAGAGGATGCCATGTAGACCACAAAGGAGTAACGGGTCTGGGCATTCTCCAGTAAGTCAAGACCATGTGGAAATACATAGATTAATAGAAATTGGTTGATGATTAAGACAGAGCTAGCCAGTAAGAAGCCCTAGCCATCAGCCAACAGTTTAATAATTAATATAGCATCTCTGTGTGTTTATTTGGGGCAAAACGGCTGCAGGACCAGGCTAGAAAGAAAGAAACTCTGCAACAAAATGGCACCCAATACATTTCCATGTAAAACCAGACAAACTTAAAAGGGGATTCTAAAAGCAAAAGAAGAGGCAAACACAGCCTCTTGGGAGAAACATTTCCTCGAGAGGGCTACAGACAAGCAGAGGCTCACAGCTCCTTTAAGGAAGGTTTCCTGACTCAGCGTTATCAGCAAAAATGTCATGGCTCTTTTAAGAGGCCCTGCTACCAAACGGTTGGATGAGGTGTACGAGTAGCTGGTGGCAGCATGGCCACATCTCTAAGCTACCCAGAGTGCTGCATGGCAGATTTAGCTTTTACTCACGTAGACAAAAAAAGGTTTAAGAGTTGAGGCAGTGAGCACAGCTCCCAGTGCTGGAGATAAATGTACCCCCGACATGTTAGAAAGCCAGCAGCTAAAAGGTCCACTTTAATTTTAGCCACGATGTTTAGCAGATAAAAGACTCATGGCCAGAAAAACATAGAGATATATAGTGAAGACTGATTCAGATGGAGGAAAAAACGCTAATGGTTTTACAATGTGTTTAAAATATACGTAGGCGGCTACTCAGCAGGCCGGTGGCTGGTGGGCTTGTCAGGTGCGACAATGGAGGCCCTGGCCAAGTATCGGTGGCCTCCTGGCCTGGCAATGATGAAGACAATAGATTATTTGCTTTCCTGTGGGATTTGCTTTGGAGTATTTCAACATTGCAGTGACAATTCCCCAGTGCTCTCACAACTATTGTTCTCTCTGTGTAAGAAAATTTTTGTCCTATAAAACTCAGTGCCCAACTTGTTGTATGGCAGTAACAGAACAAGACCTGAGAAATGATCATCTTTTAGATGAACTGGTAAAAAGCACGAGTTTTGCTCAGACTCGCCTGTTGCAGTGTGCTTTAGAGTCTCCACCTATGTCTCCTGTGTTTTCCACCTCAAAGAAAGTTGTTGTTAAAGTGCATAATTCTGAAGCCATCAAACACCCAGTCAAACAGGAGAACAGGTTAATGGACAAGTTCCTGGTTAGAGAAACTGGTGGTTGTATATCAGAGTTGTCGGGAAAAGAAAATGACAGGAAATTCAGCCCTCAAAAGGAGATAAGTACCTCTGCTGAGATTAAAGAGATAAGTCTCATAGGAAAGACGCTACTTGGTCTTTCAGATGCTAATGGTCCTGTGACACCGTCTACATCCACCATGAAACTGGACACTAAAGTGTCTTGTCCTGTTTGTGGGGTGAGCATTCCAGAAAGTCACATCAACAAGCATTTAGGCAGTTACTTGTCACGTGAAGAGAAGGAGAGCCTTAGAAGCTCTGCCTACCATTATAGGTTTAAAGAGAAATCAGGCACTAGGGAAATGTCTGGAGATCTACAAGGATGACACCAACTAACAATCTAAGCAACAGAGGAGAGGCTACCTTAAATGCCCTCCCCTGATAATGAGATTGATGACTAACTTATAAGCCAGCCTAGAGCCTTCATCCAGCAGCTGCTGGAAGTAGAAGCAGTCACCAACAGCTAAACTCTGAACTAAACTGGAATCCGGTTGCAGAGAAGGAAGACTGATGAGCAAAGGGGTCCAGACCAGACTGGATGCTTTGCATCCTAAATCAGCTGCTGAGATAGTCCAAGGAATTGAAAACATGGAGAAGACCAAGATGCGCCTTGAAGCAAGCAAACTCAATGAAAATGTCATGGTTCTTACAAAGGACCAAACAGAGAAGGAAATGGATGAAATTCACAGTAAATACTGTAAAAAAAAAAAAACAATATTTGGACCAGGCCAAAAAAAGGATACAAGAAAACTGGCAGAATGTCTAAAGCTACAGTAATAAGAAAAGACGGACCTGTAGAGACTCTGCCATCTAAAATCACAGGAAAAGAATATAATGTGGACTTCTTGGATACAGTCTCAATAACAAACCACTTTCCTCAGTCAAACTGGACTCCCCAAGACTGTCGGAGACTGAGAGACCGGATGATTCTTCTAGTTGTACTGAAAATCTTTTCTCCTCAGAATCAGATTCATGCAGAAGAGATGACCAGAACAGAGAAATAAACCCTCAACAGAATCACCACACTTGAACCACTTGGCTCAGATTGAACCAAGAAACAAGCAGAACAGGAACTAGTATGGCGACCAGAATATACGGTGACCAGAATATGGTGGGGTTTTTTTTTTATTGCCTTGTGTGCTTTCATATTTAGCAATGCCCAGGGAAGATGTTTAGTGCTAAATGTAATCATTTATTTTCATTCTTCTTTGCCTTTCTAGAAAGAAAAAAGTTGTGAAATGACCCTTGACCCTTCTCGGTCAGTTGCTTCCTTCCTTTCTCCCCAGGGATACTGAGGCCCTCCACCAGAGACCTTCAAAGTCTGTCACATTGTTTGGGGGAGGGTCTGGACCCTCCTTACTGTATCTGGGCTGCAATAGTATCCCTCCATAGGGAATGGGCTCCCAAAGCCCATTTGTGCTCTAGGGTTAAAGACTGGCTCCACTCTTAGAAGTCCCATAGACTGTCTTGAATCCCTGGGGAGGAGTTTAGGGATGGGTTGCAGGGGGGGTTGATGGGGAGCATGGGAGAATGGGTGGGTGAGGGAATGGGGGGATGGATATGTAAATATGAGTAGTAATTAAAGAATTTAAATAAAAAATAGATTTAAAAATTATTTTTTCCGGGGGCGGGGGGGGGGGTGGTTGCAAGGGCAGAGGGTGGATATGAAGAGACAGGGAAATGAATGGGACCAAGATGCAGGATGTAAAAGATACAAAGAATAAATGAAAATAAAGTTTAAAAAAAAAAAACTTTTCTCCCCAAAAAAAAAAAAAAAAAAAAAAAAAAACATTGACCTGCTTTGCCCAACGCACACATTCCTTAGCAGGAGTGTTTGCCTCGGCTTGACTTCTCTATTTCAGGGTATTTTTAAGTCATTTTTCACTTTTTTCCATTGAGGGACCAACTCAAGCAACAGCTTCTTCTTGTCATCTTGATAGTATCAAACTGTAAGAATATACATGCTCAGCCGGGCGTTGGTGGCGCACGCCTTTAATCCCAGCACTCGGGAGGCAGAGGCCGGCGGATCTCTGTGGGTTCGAGGCCAGCCTGGTCTCCAGAGCGAGTTCCAGGATAGGCTCCAAAGCTGCACAGAGAAACCCTGTCTCGGAAAAAAAAAAAAAATGCATGCTCTTGTCACAGTTCACCCTCTTCGTATAAGTACCTGATGCCAGGCCACCAGCAGTACCTAAGTTAAATGTTTTTGGTTGTTAGATATACCTGTGTATTACATATAGGGTGGGTTTGTAATGTAAAGTCACAAAGTTAGTTTTATAATTTTTGAAAAGTCAGGACAGTAAGTATAGTAAGGTAAGGTGGCAGTCACAATAACTCTGAAACATATGTATGTGCTTCTGAAATGGCATTTAAAAATTATTTCTGTTAGTATTTTTCCACTGGGATCAGGCAGATCTCTAAAACTTTGAATCCCAGCTGTTGAACAAAAATAAATAAATAAAATAAATGGATTTTTAACAATGAAAAATAAATAAATAAAATATACATAGGCTTAGGAGAGAAAAGAAAAAGGCTAACATGTTTTTTAAAAAGAGAGAACTAGAGTAGCTGATTCAGGAGGCAAAGGCAAGCAAATCTCTGTGATTTAGCAGTTGTTGCTCTCCTTCCCCAGAAATCAAACAATTCAAAGACAACAAAATAGCATACAGTATCCAGACTCTCTGTGTATTTTCCATCTTTACATGGCTTTTTTTTATTACTCTGTTTCTTTTATTATTTTTTTTGTTTCTGAGACAGGGTTTCTCTGTGTAGTTTTGCCTGTGTGAGTCCTGGAACTCACTCTGTAAACTAGGCTGACCTTGAATCACAGAGATCTATCTGCTTGCCTCCTCCTCCCTAGTGATGGGATAAAAGGCGTGCACCACCACCGTCCAGTTTCTCTATTTCTTTTTTTTTTAACACTTTATCCTTTTTCTTTTCTCTCCCAAGCCTACAGTATATTTTTAAACACACTGAAAACCCTTTAGAGGTTTTTCTTCATCTGAATCTGTCTTTATTGTAAATCTTTAACTTTTTCTAGCCACACGTCTTTTATATGCTAAACAGCATGTCTAAAAGAGCCATGCTATTTTTGCCACTTATGCTGGGTCGAGAAGCCTCTGTTAAAGAAGTCATGAGCTTCTGCTTGTCTCAAACAAAGCCCACCTGAGAAAATGCTGCTACCAAGAAACTGTGCTTGACTTTGTCCTTTTGTTTTTAAAATTCCTTTTTAAGCTGTTGTTGGGTTTTACATAAAAATTCATGCAACCCACGTTGTTAGTTCCATTTTGTAGCATGAATTTTTCCTGGCCCAGGAGGGTCCTACCACCCTTGAGCACCAAATAAACACACAAAGACTTATATCAAATATGAAACTGTTGACTGTTGGCTAGGGCTTCTTATTGGCAAGCTCTGTCTTAATTATTAACCCATTTCTATTAATCTATGCATTTCCACGTGGTCTTGGCTTACCAGAGAAGGTCTGACATGTCCTCTCTTCCCGGGCTCTTGCAGAGCTCTCATGGTGACTCTGTCTGCCTACATTTCCCAGAATTCTCCTCATCTCCTAGCCCTGACTAAACTTCCTGCCTGGCCAATCAACCACTCAGTGTTTTATTCTTTAACCAATAAAAGAAATGTATAAACAGAAGGACAACATCCATCACCTGACTTCTCAATGAAAACTCCGAAAGCCAGAAGGTCCTAGATAGATGTTCTACAAACACTAAGACACCATGGATGCCAGCCCAGGCTACTATACCCACCAAAGTTTTCAATCACTCATTATAGATGGAGTAAACAAGATATTCCATTATAAAACTAAATGTAACAATACATATCCACAAATACAGCCCTACAGAAAGTTCTTGAAGGAAAACTCCAACACAAGGAAGTTAACTACACTGAAAAAAATATAGGGAATAGATAATCACACTATACCAAGCACCAAGAAAGGGGTGATATCCACACACAATACTAACAACAACAGCAAAAGAAAAACAAGAATCAACAATCAATGAATACTTCTCAATATCAATGGTCTTAACTCATCTATAAAAAGACTCAAGTTAACAAAATTGATAAAAGGACAGAATCAATCCTTATGCTGCATATAAGAAATATATCTCAACTTCAAAGACAGACTGTACCTCAGAGTAAAGGGTTGAGAAAAGATTTTTCCAATCAAATGGACCCAAGAAACAAGAGGGTGTAGCAATCTCAATATCTAACAAAGTAGACTGGAAACTAAAATTAGTCAACAAAGATGAAGAAGAGCATTTCATATTCATCTCAGGAAAAATCATTCAGGATGAAGTTTCAATCCTAAACATCTGTGCCCCAAATGAAAAGGCACCCACATTCTTAAAAGAAACATTACTAAAACTCAAATCACAAATAAAACCCCACAATCTTATAGTAGGAGACTTCAACACCCCACTCTCACCACTAGATGGGACTACCAGACAGAAACTTAACAAAGAAATAAGAAACTAACAGAAGTTATGACTCAATTGGGTTTAACAGACATCTATACATTCCATCCAAACACAAAAGAATATACCTTCCCAGCACCATGTGGAACCTTCTCTAAAATCAACCAGATAATCTGTAACAAAGCAACACACAACAGATACAAAGAAAACTGGAGGAACACCCTGTACCATATCTTATCGAATCACCATGGTTTAAAGTTAAAATTCAACAACAACACAAATTTCAGGAAGCCTACAAACTCATGGAAATTGACCAATGCTCAATTGCATCACTCCTGGGTCGAGGAAGAAAGAAAGAAATTAAGACTTCCTAGAATTCAATGATAATGAAGACACAACATACCCAACCTTATGGGACACATTGAAAGCAGTGCTAAAAGTTCATAGCACTGAGTTCCCACATGAAGAAAATGGACAATAGTCACACTGGAGACTTAACAGGACACCCGAAAGATCTAGAACAAAAAGAAGCAAACTCAACCAGGAAAAGTAGCTGCCAGAATATAATCAAAATGAGGGATGAAATCAATAAAGTAGAAACAAAGAAAACAATACAAAGAATAAACAAAACAAAGAATTGGTTCTTCAAGAAAATCAACAAGATAGACAAACCTTTATCCAAACTAACCAAAATGCAGAGAGAAAACATGCAAATTAACGAAATTAAGAATGAAAAAGTTGATACAACAATGGACACTGGGGAAACCCAGCTAATCAGCAGATCATACTCTGAAAATCTGTACTCCACATAACTGGGAAATTTAAAGAAAATGGACAATTTTCTGGATAGATATCACTTGCCAAAATTAAATCAAGAACAGATAAGCATTTTAAATAGACCTATAATCCTTAATGAAAGAGAAGCAGTCATCAAAAGTCTCCACCAAAAAAAGCCCAGGGCCAGATTCTGAAACCAATGCACAAATCAGTGCAGAAATTCAAGGAAGAACTAATACCAATACTTCGCAAATTGTTCCACACAATAGAAGCAGAAGGGTCATTGCCAAACTCTTTTATGAGACAACAATTACATTGGTCCCAAGTCACACAAAGAAACAACTAAGAAAGAGAACTACACACCAATCACCATCATGAACATTGATTTTAAAAAATGCTCAATAAAATACTTGCAAATGGAATTCAATAATAAATCAGAAAAATTATTCACCATGATCAAGTAGGCTTCATCCCAGAGATAAGGGACAATTCAACAACTGAAAATCTGTCAATGGAATCCACCATATAAACAAACTGAAGAAGAAAAGCCACGTGATCATTTCCCTAGATGCTGAAAAAGCCTTTGACAAAACCCAACATCCCTTCATGATAAAGATCTTTGAGATAACAGGAATAACAGGAACATACCTAAACATGATGTAAGCAATACAGCAAGGCAACAGCCAACGTCACACAAAATGGAAGGAAACTCAATGCGATTCCTCTAAAATCAGGAACAAGGCAAGGCTGTCGGCTCTCTCCATATCTTTTCAATATTGTACTTGAAGTTGTCACTAGAGCCGTAAGAGAACAAAAGGAGATCAAGGGCATACAAATTGGAAATAAATAAGTCAAACTTTCATTATTTGCAGATTACATATTTTACATAAGTGACCCAAAAAATTTTACCAGGGAACTCCTCCAGCTGATAGACAACTTCACCAAAATGGCAGGACACAAGATTAACACAAAAAATCTGGAGCCCTCCTATATAGAGATAATAAATGGGCTGAGAAGGAAATCTGAGAAACATCACAATTCAAAATAGCCACAAACAACATAAAGTATCTTGGGGCAACTCTAACCAAACAAATGAAACACCTGTATGACAAGAACATTGAGTATTTAAAGAAACAAATTAAATAAGATACCAGAAAATGGAAAGATCTCCCATGCTTTTGGATAGGCAGGATCAACATAGTAAAAATGGCAATATTACCAAAAGAAATCTACAGATTCAATGCAATCCCCATCAAAATCCCAGCAGATTTTTCACAGACCTTGAAAGAACGATACTCAACTTTATATGGAAAACCAAAAAACCTAGGATAGCCAAAGCAACTATGTACAAAAAAGGAACTCCCAGAGGCACCACCTTCCCTGACTTCAAGAACTACTATAGAGCTATAGTAATGAAAACAGCTTGGTATTGGCAAGAAAATAGACAGTAGACCAATAGAATCAAATTGAAGACCCTGATAGTAATCCACACACCTAATTTTTTATGAAGAAGCTAAAATTATACAACGGAAAAAAGAAAGCATCTTCAACAAAAGGTGGTGGCATAACTGGATACTGACATGTAGAATATTGCAGATAGATCCATATCTATCACCATGCACAAAACATAAGTCCAAATGGATGAAAGACCTCAACATATATCCAGCCACACTGGACCTCTTAGAAAAGAAAGTGGGAAGTAGTCCTGAACAAACTCATACATTCACTTTCTGAATATAACACCAGTAGCACAGACACTGAGATCAACAATTAATCAATGGGACCTCCTGAAACCGAGAAGCTTCTGTGAGGCAAAGAACACAGTCAACAAGACAAAACAGCAGCCCACAGAATATGAAAAGATCTTCACCAACCCCATATGTGGCAGAAGGCTGATTTCTAAAATTTACAAAGAACTCAAGAAGCAAGTCTCCAAAACACCAAATAATCCAATTAAAAACCGGGGTACAGAACTAAACAGAGAATTCTCAATAGAGGAATCTAAAATGGCTGAAAGACACAAAAGTGCCCAACATCCTTAGCCATCAGGGAAATGCAAATCAAAACAACTCTGAGATACCGTGTTACTCCCGTCAGAATGGCTAAAATCAAAAACACCACGGACAGTTTATGCTGGAGAGGATGTGGAGAAAGGGGAACACTCCTCCACTGCTGGTGGGCGTGCCAACTTGTACAGCCATTTTGGAAATCTGTGTGGCGATTCCTCGTGAAAATGGAAATCAGTCTACCACAAGATCCAGCCATTCCACTCTTAGGCAGATACCCAAAAGATGCACATTCATACAACAAGGACATCTGTTCAGCTATGTTTATAACAGCTTTATTTATAATAGCCAGAACCTGGAAGCAACCTAGATGCCCCTCAACTGAAGAATAGATAAAGAAAATGTGGTACATTTACACAATGGAGTACTACTCAGTGAGAAAAAACAATGGAATCTTGACATTTACAGGCAAATGGATGGCACTAGAAGAAACCATCCTGAGTTAGGTAACCCAATCACAAAAAGACAAACATGCTATATACTCACTCATATATGGATTTTAGACATGAAGCAGGGGATTGCCAACCTACAGTCCTACCGCCAGAGCATCTGGGAGACAGGAAGGGAATCTTATAGGATTTCTTGAGCAAATTGGGAGCATGGGGAGGGGAGAGGGAGATGGGAGTAAGAGGGGGGAAGAAGAAGAGGGGAGAGGAGGACATGGGGCAGAATGAAGGTTGAGTCAGGGGAAGGATAGAGGAGAGCAAGATAAGAGATATCATAATGGAGAGAGCCATTATAAGTTTAAAGAGAAATCTGGCACTAGGGAGATTTCCAGAGATCTACAAGGATAACACCAACTGGCAATCTAAGCAATAGTGGAGAGGCTACCTTAAATACCCTTCCTTGATAATGAGATTGATGACTACCTTATATGCCATCCTAGAGCCTTCGTCCAGTGGTTGATGGAAGCAGAGGCAGACACCCACAGTTAAACACTGAACTGAACTCCTGGAACCCAACTGCAGAGAGGGACAAGTGTTGAGCAATGGGGTCATGACCAGGCTGGTGAAACCCACAGAAACAGCTGACCTGAACAAGGGGGAGCTCAGGGATCCCAGACTGATGGCTGAGAGGCCAGAATGGGACTGATCCAGACCCCTTGAACATGAGTGTCAGTGAGGAGGCCTCAGCAATCTGTGGGGCCTCAAGTAGTAGACTGGTATTTATCCCTGGCACACAAATGGACTTTGGGAGCCCATTCCACATGGAGGGATGCTCTCTCAGTCTGGACACATGGGGGAGGGCCTAGGCCCTGCCCGAGATGATATGAAAGACTTTGGAGATCACTCATGGCAGGCCTCACCCTCTCTGGGGAGCAGAGGAGGATGGGATGAGGGCTTGGGGGGTTAGTTGGGTGGAGGGAGGAGGGGAGAGAGAGGGAGCTGGGGTTGACAGTGAAGCAAGATTGTGACTAATTTAAATAAAATAATAATAGTATTAATAATAATAATAATAATAATAATAATAATTTGAGGTACAGAAATAAATAGAGAATTCTCAGTAGAGAAATTTAAAATTGCTGAAATACACTTAAGAAATTGCTCAACATCCTTAGTCATCAGGAAAATGCAAATCAAAACAACTCTGAGATACCATCTTACACTGGCCAGAGTGGCTGAAATCAAAAACACCAATGACAGCTTATGCTGGAGAGGATATGGAGAAAGGGGAACACTCCTCCATTGCTGGTGGGAGTGCCAACTCTCACAGCCACTTTGGAAATCAATATGGCAGTTTCTCATGAAAATGGGAATCAGTCTACCACAGGATCCAGAAATTCCACTCTTAGGCATATACCCAAAAGAAGCACATTCATACAACAAGGACATCTGTTCAACGATGCTCATAGCAGCACTATTTGTAATGGCCAGAACCTGGAAGCAACCTAGATGCCCCTCAACTGAAGAATGGATAAAGAAAATGTGGTATTTACACAATGGAGTACTACTCAATGGGGAAAAAAGGCATGAAATCTTGAAATTTGAAGGCAAATGGATGGAACTCAAAGAAACCAACCGGAGTGAGGTAACCCAGACACAGAAAGACAAACATGGTATGTCCTCACACGTATATGGATTTTAGACATAGAGCAAAGGATTACCAGCCTACAATCCACAACCCCAGAGAAGCTAGGAAACAAGGAGGATCCTAAGAGAGACATATGTGGTCCCTCAGAGAAGGGGGAAAGGATAAGACCTCCTGAGCAAATTGGGAGCATGGAGGGAGTTTAGAGGGAGGGAGACAGGAGGAAGAGAAGGGGGAAGAAGGAGAACATGAGGGAACAGGAAGACTGAGTCGAGGGAAGAATAGAGAAGGAGAACAAGATAAGAGACACCTTAATAGAGGGAGCCATTATAGGTTTAAAGAGAAATCTGGCACTAGGGAAATTTCCAGGGTTCCACAAGGATGACCCCAACTAAGAATCCAAGCAACAGTGGAGAGGCTGCCTTAAAGGCTCTTCCCCTATAATGAGATTGATGACTATCTTGTATGCCATCCAGGAGCCCTCACTCAGGAGCTGGTGAAAGCAGAAGCAGAGATTCAAAGCTAAGCCCTGAGCCAAACTCCTGGAATCCAGTTGTAGAGAGGGAAGAATGATGAGCAAAGGGGTCAAGACCAGGGTGCAGAAACCCACAGAAACAGCTGACCTGAGCAAGTGAGAGCTCCTAGTACCTAGTCTGACAGCTGGGGAACCAGCATAGGTCCGAACCAGGCCCCCTGAACATGGGAGATCTTGGCAGTCTATGAGGACTCAGGCAGTGGAACCAGTATTTGTCCCTAGTACAAGAATTTCAGAGCCCATTCTCTATGGAGAGATACTCTCTCAGCCTAGATACACAGGGGAGGTCCTAGGCCCTGCCCCAAATGGTGTGACAGACTTTGATGTTCCCCCATGGGAGGCTTCACCCTCCCTGGGATGGGATGGAGGGGTGGGGGAGGGCATGGGAGGAGGGGAGGGAGAGGCAACTGGGATCGGTATGTAAAATAAGATTGTTTTTAATTTAAATTAAAAAAATTTAAACTAAAGAATCTTTATGATAACAGCATTTACAAAGAACAAGTTTGAGTGTTTACAGACAATTTGCCGTTGTCAGGGTTTATGATCCCATCATAAAAATTCATTTTCCAGGAAAAAAACACAAACGCATTAAATTCTGCTTTACGTAGTGCTTTCATTCCACTTTCCTGAGCACACTGGCATGACTTAACTAGTAAACCAAGAGAAAAAAAATTATTTGAATCCTAGTCCAAGATTCAATAAATAACAACAGGGCTAATTGGGTGATATAATATGAATGTATGTGATCTCTATAATAAGCAATAGAAAGTGAGGATGGTAATGAATTTTGAATCGTGGCTGGGGTGCAAATGCCTGCTGTACATGCCAGGTTGAGATCCCCATTGACAATACACAACCAGTACTACAGATTATTTAAACTAACTTACAAATATTTCTAGATGTTTATATTTAAAAATTAAAAAAAAAGAAAGAAACTAGAAGCAAGAACTTGCTAAAATGACCTGATGGCCCAAATTGTATGACAGATGTGCTGGTTAGTTTGCGTCACCTGAGACAAATGAGAGGAGAGACAATCTTAAGCAATTTCCTCCATGAGCTTCCTCTATGAGTACATCTATATAACCTTAACTTTGTTATTGATTGACGTGTGAGGGCACAGGCCACTGTGGGTGACACCATTCATCCTGGGCTATACACGCTAAAGGTGACTGAACAACTTATGGAGAGCAAACCAGGAAGTGTAGGTCGTACTTCTTGTAATTCACCTTTATGATTGTTCATTATAGATAATTTACACCGTTAAGTCTTTTTTATCATTTTTTATTTGAATTAGAAACAAGATTTTTTACACGACAATCCCAGTTCCCTTCTCCCTCCCCTAACACCGCCGAAACTAAAACCGTACCTATCACACACCCTTTCTTCTATTCTTCCCCTGACTCAAGCTTTCTGCTCCCTCATGACCTCTGCATCCTTCCTCTTCTCCCCTTCTCATTCTCATGGCTCCCTCCCCCCTCTTCCCGTGCTCTCAATTTGCACAGGGGATCTTGACCCTTTCCCCTTCTCCAGGGGACCATGTATGTCTCTCTTAGGGTCCTCTATGTTTACTAGCATTTCCGGCAGTGTGGATTGTAGGCTGGTAATCCTTTACTCTGTGTCTAAAATCCACTCATGTGGAGTGAGTACATATCATGTTTGTCTTTTTGTTTTTGGGTTACCTCGCTCAGAATGGTTTCTTCTAGTTCCATCCATTTTCCAGCAAATTTCAATATTTCATTGTTTTTTCCTCTGAGTAGTACTCCATTGGGTAAATGTACCACATTTTCTCTATCCATTCTTCGGTAGAGGGGCATCTAGGCTGCTTCCAGTTTCTGGCTATTACAAATAGTGCTGCTATGAACATCATTGAACAGATGTCCTTGTTGTATGAATGTGCTTCTTTTGGGTATATGCCTAGGAGTGGAATTGATGGATCTTGTGGTAGTCTCATTCCCATTTACACTGTTAAATCTTAATCCTCTTTAGACTAAAAGAGGAATTGTAGGGGGAAATGCTAACCACGCCCACTTGGGGCTGGACACAGGTAAGGCTGACTGCACCTGCTTGGGCGTGGTCAAAGTGACATAGCAAGGGTAACTATCAGAGACACACGCAAGCAGCCATCTTTTTCCCACTCCCACCTGACTGAACAGACGAGCAGGCATCTGGTGTAAACCTGGTCACTGGCTCTGTTGCATGAGTACTTTCCTAATAAACTATCTGTTATCAATCCAGTTCTGACTCC
Source organism: Cricetulus griseus (assembly GCF_003668045.3). Taxonomy (NCBI): domain Eukaryota; kingdom Metazoa; phylum Chordata; class Mammalia; order Rodentia; family Cricetidae; genus Cricetulus; species Cricetulus griseus. Next base: position 11,735,893 of record NC_048602.1, on the reverse strand, counting down.
AGCTTGCGTTCCGCATTAAGGAAGCATCCATCATTCCTCCATTGGCTCTGCCTTAGTTCCCATGGGTTAAAATAATGATACAAATAAAGAACAACATTAGAGAAAAATCAATGAATCAAAGGAATATTATTCAAAGTTATTAATGGTATTGACAAACTTTAATGAGATTAACTCTTTTTAAAAAAAATTAACACTATTGGCCGGGTGGTGGTCTCACACAACTTTAATCCCAGCACTCAGGAGGCAGAGGAAGGTGGATCTCTGTGATTTCCAGGCTAGCCTGTTCTACAGAGCTAGTTCCAGGAAGCCAGAACTACACAGAGAAACTCAGTCTCAAAAAAAACAAAAAAACAAAAAAACAAAAAAACAGCATATCTAACAGAAAGATTAGCATTACTAATTCTAGAAGTGAAATGTGAGACCTTATTCTCCATTCTACAGAATATTAAGAATTCCATGAGTATTCAATAGTTATGTTGAAGTGAGCTAGATGAAGCAGACAAATTCCTAGAAGCCCATAACCTACTGAGATGGAAGCAGAAGAGACACAAAACTGATTCCATGTATAACACATAACTGAAATCAATAGAGACATTTGACAAGGTGAACAGGTTTTAATGATGGAAACAACCAAACTAGGTGTACACTGTAGGCCGGTGCAATATTGGTGCATGTGGAAACCGACAGGCAACTCATGTGGAAGCCCACAGGCAACTCGGTACTCAGTGGGGACACTGACAGCTTTCCTTCTAGGACCAGGATCAACACCAGGATGCTGCTGTGGACACTTCTGCTCAGCATTCCTTCAGGAGTCCTAGACAGAACAATTTGGCAAGACAAAGAAATGATAAGTGGCCAATCAATCAGCTATAAAATACATATATATATATAAATATATATATATATATATATATATGAAAAAGGACCATATGGCAGGTCACATTGTAAGTGCCACTCTCATGATGAAACAGTGTGCCCTTCCATGAAGGATTTCATGCCTGTATATCACACTGTGGATAAAAACTATTTAGGAAGCAGTTATATCCACAGAAGAAGCATGGGATGTCCCTTCTCCATGCACATGGATGACGGTTGTCCAGAAAGCATTGTTGTTAGGGGAAACTATCGGAGCATACGAGAGGGTTTCATCTCTATGCGCACACTGCACCATTTAACAGGGGACTCAGAGAATACAGAAGTCTGGGCAGGTCCTAAAATTAATTTCCACAGATTCCGAGAGTTGGCTATATATTGGATCCACAACCTAAGCTCTTAACCCCTTTGCAGTATTGATCGCCATGTCTACGAGTTAAGGTTAGATATGAACAAGGGCCTGACCTGGGGCTGGGGAGCTGCTCAGATCAGCAGCATCTGTTTGTTACTTGTGTCCTATGGAAGAGAATTCTCTAGGCTGGATCCCTGGGGACAAGGAGCTGCCTGGAGAACCATCTCCTCCGTCCTTCCCCTTGGGGATCTGACATTCCTATGAAGTCTCGTAAATCCATCTGAATACTTGGTTTATGTCATGGCACCTGTCCACTGAGCCTCAGGAGAAGATGTCCAAGCTATGAACTTCAGCTGTCATGGCGGTACACAGCAGGTTCCCACACTCTGTGGAACTTGGACAGCCAGTAAAACCTTGTTCCCTGTGAGCACTGACAAGAAGTAAGATTCTAGCCTTGAGGATTCGCTCTCTGGGGTCTACTACAGTTGAGTCTACACAGAAACCTGGAGGTGGGGCTTCCAAACTCTCACCTCACTGATTCAATAGTGAGCTGGGCAGTGGCCGGTGGCTGCCTACAGGCTAAAGGGAGGGAGGAATGGAAGAGAGACCAATTCATTAATATTGAGATATACATTGTCTCTGGTAAAAAGGCAGAGCCCTGTGTACTGAGAAGCTTAGGTCCATCAGTCAGTGATGTGGGTGGGAGTGTCTGCACAACTCAGAAGAAATAAGAAAATCACCTCCATGGCCTCAGGGCATCTGACTGTGTCACTTCCTCTTGTGTGACTCTCCTCAGGTGTCTCCATGCTCAGTGTCCTCACAAGCCTGCTCACACACAGAATGTGTGAGGGATGGGGTGCCTTCCCTCACTTCTTCTTCTACAGACCCCGAGTCTTCACTCTCTGACCTCTTTGACCTCCTCCCTCTCTGGATGCAGTCAACCCCTGACTTCCCTTAGTCATGGCTTGCTAGTGTATCTCCCAGTCCACTAGACCTGGGTGGGGTCTTGTTAGGAAAAACTAGCTTGATCTTCCTGGAAGGCTGGATACCTGGACAAGCTCAGACACATGTGGGTGGATGGAAGAACGAATGTCCATGGATTTGCATGTCCAGGTGTTTATGAAATTCTCATGTGTGGAGCTACTGACACCAGCTACAACTCCAGCTTACACTACCTTAGGCATGGGTGGGGAGTGGGTGTGTTTGAGCATGTTTGTGCAGGAGCAGGTTATGGCATCCTGTGTGTATAGGTGAATGCAAGTAGCAGCACCTAGATGGAAATCAGCTTAGGAGATTCCAGCCATTCTCTGAGCACCCTTCCCCACACACTGTCAGGCAGTGTTCTCCTCACCTTCAAACAGGAGCCGGTACCAAGGGCTGCACCCTTTGCAGGGAAGTACACAATGGCCCCCATGGTGACTGCAGCCTGCTCTGCCCTCCCTCTGTGGAGAACAACTTTTGCTCCCATGCTTACCTAAATCTCTGCAGCCTCTGAGCTCAGCCTCCAGACAGGCAGGAGCTCTTCCCAGGGTAATGCTGACTGTCAGGGATAATGCCCAAGGACCTGCTCTGTCCCTTACACACTTTGACCTGCCTGGTGTCCCAATTGCCTTTTCTGTGTGTGAGTTGCAGTCCTCCAGACCACACAGTGAGCAAGGAGGCTGATACTCATTTCTGTGTCCTAGGACAACAACAGCTCACCCCAGGGCTGCCCCTCAGCAATGTTCTTACAACTTGTCCTTTATGATATGGATCCTAGCAGAGCCCCTAGTCTGCCCCGTGTCCTCAATGCTCTGATAAGTTGGGATTTACTCCCCACAGAAAGGTGACATAGATGTCTATGAAATCTGGAAAGGGGCCAACTGAGTGATGCCTGGGAAGGGGGACAGACCCACTCCCAATGGAGTCAGCAGTCAGGGTACATTTTCATGAAGCCTAGGAGTTGTGTTAGGTGATTTATGTGGGTGTCAAGCAGGAGGAGACCTGAGTCCTGGTGAGGGGTCGGTGGCTCCTTGATCCTAGGGAGAGTATCAGAGGGACCCTGCATCTTCCTGTGATGGCTGAGCCATGCTTTTGGTTCCTCCATGTCCTTCCTGGGATGCATCTGTCCTCTCTCTAAGGGAATTCCCCATGGGAGGGGCCTGAGGATGGGGTGGTAACACGGGATCCTTTGGTAGACTCCTGTACTTAGAAACACAGGAAGCAGCCAGCAGGTCTGAGAAGGCTGTCAGTGACCACTAGGTGGGTAAGGACAGGGTGGAAGCTAGGATGCAATTAAGCTCATGGCTCCTGGAAACACATTTTTGGTTGTTGTGTGGACTTCTATCGCTGTCTAGTGGTTACTAAGGGAACTGCAGCTCATGTCTGGGTGATGTGCAGTTTAGCAGCTCTGCCACCATTTGCCTACGGGAGAGAAATTCCCTCATCTGGCCGCCCAGAGAACAAGCAATTCCAAGGTGGACATGTGCCCTTTGTTCCTCTCCTGGGGGCTCTGAACTTCCAGTGAGAGATACATAAGTCCATCAGGACACTTAGCAAAAGGCCCGGGCCCCTGACCAGCAATATGCTTGCTGCTGAGTCTCTGAAGGTGCTGGGTGACCTAGCACAACTATGACTTACATGGAAGCCCAGAGGCTGGGTCCACAAACCAATAAAGCCTTGTCTCCTGTCAGCTCTGATAGGTAGTACAAGCCAACTAGTGGCAAAAATCTCCCCAGTGTCACCTGAAATCTAACCAGGGAAAGAGGTTTGCAGTCAGGGCTTCCTGGTGTCTCTTTGAGGATCCTCACTGACTTCCTCAGTCACGGCCTGCCTGTCTCCCACAGAGTCTTTCTCAGAGCCATGTGCACTGTGAGAGCCCCAAGTGTCTGGACTGAGGCTGACATGCTAAGTTTGAGTTTACCAAGCACAGATCCTCCACTCTGCAGGTAAAGACAGGTGAGAATAATGATCTATTGTAGTTTGTCTACCCAATGTGTGTCTAGCAGTAAGGGCCCAAACCTCAGTGTGAGGACACAGTGCAGTGGGGGAGAGAGCGGGCACAGCCCAGTCCTGCAGTCCAGTGTATGAAGTAAGATAAGCCACACCCAGCATCTGGAGGCCATAAAGAGTCAGTCACTTACTGTACACGTGGATTTGCACATGTGCCGTTTCAATTTTCAAATCTTTCTTTAAAACTTGAAATGTGTACAGGCCCGAGTCTGTCTCGGTGACATTCCTAAGCAGGAGGGATCCGTTGGGGTACAATGTCTCTCTTCCACTGCGGGCATGCCCCCGGGTGATGGAATTCGTGGCCCGGCTGTATTCTGCAATTCTAAAGATCTGGATGTCATACACTCCTTTGTACCAGGAAAAGGTTCTCCAATCGTCTGGCAGATTGTGAACGAGGAGAAGAACTCTTTGCCCTTCAGCAGCATGCCGTGGCACGGATTCCAGGATGAGCTGGGCAGAGGTAAGGGGGTTGCAGCAAGTAGAGAGGGAGGCTGGAAGGGAAAAGAGAAACAGCCGTCACACGGGGGTCATTGAACTTGGTAGGAAGACGGCAATCTCCATCCTGTCCGGATGGGTTCATCACTCAGCCTGGAGATGCAGGGGTGTGTGTGTCTATCCTACTTGGGGGAGGCCAAAAATATGACTTCCGTTTCCTCAGTACCCCGAATGTGCCATTTCTCTGCATAGAACTCTCCCCTCATGTGTTGACATGGCTGCTCCTCACTGCCCTCAGTCAGACACACTCACACTCATGCACACTAAGGTTTGAGATAATGCCTCCCCTGACCTTTGCTCTACAAACCCTGGATCTACACTTTCAACCTTTTTCTCAGTTTCCTTTGTAGCTACCATTAACCTATGACTTCACCTTCTAGATGGCCTCATTGCTCTGCCCTGCAGCCCCCAGAACTAGCGCTGAGTGAAGACAAGAGCGCTATGGTCTTCTTGGCAGGCGCAGGCATTGGAAAAGGCTCAGGAACTAGTCTGGCTAGCATTTTGTCAACTTGACACAAGCTACAGTCAGTTTCTCAGAGGGAGGATCAAATAAAAATGCCACCAACAAATTGGCCTTTTGGGAAACCTAGGGGGCATTTTAATCCAGTGATTGATATGGGAAGGTCCAACCCAATGACAGCATGTCCAGCCCTAGGTTAGTGGTCCTAAGTGCGACAAAAAGTGGCTGAAACGGATAACCATACTACAATCCATAGCTCCAGAGAAGATAATTAACAAGGACGACCCTAAGAGGGACACATGGGTCACCCTGGGAAGAGAAATTAGATGAGATATTTAGGGCCAACTGGGGGTAGGGGGTGGTAAGGGGAAGGGTAGGAGATGAGAACAGGATGGATGAGATGGCTGAGCCAGGGAGGGATGCAGTGGGAGAGCAATGAAAGAGATATCCTAATAGAGAGAGCCACTATGGCCTTAGGGAGAAACCTAGTGCCAGAGTAACTCCCAGCTAAGAATCCTAGCAATGGTAGAGAGGATGCTCTAACTGGCCTACTCCTGCAATCAGATTGATAAATACCACAACTATCATCATAGAGCCTTCATTCAGTAACTGATGGAACCAGCTGCAGAGATCCACAACCAAGAATTCCGCAAACCTCTGGGAATCCAGGTGGAGAGAGGGAAGAAAGGGTGTGTGAGCAAGGGAAGTCAAGATCATGTTGGAGAAATCTACAGAGGCAGCTGAACCAAGCTCGAGGAAACTCAGGAACTCTAGACCTAACAGTTGTGGAGACTACTGGGAAATGAACTAGGCCCTCCTTATGTGGGAGACAGTTGTGAAGCTTGAACTATCAGAGGGGCCCTTGGCAGTAGGACCACACTTACAAACCTGGTACATGAGCTAGCTTGTTGGAGCCCATTCCCTATGGTGGGATGCTGTGTTCAACCTTAATGCATGGGAGAAGGGCATGACCCTACCCCCAAGCTATTGTGTCAGACTGCTGACTCCCCATTGGAGCACTTATCCACGAAGAGGAGTGGACTGGGTGTGGGCTAGGGGAGAGTGAGGGGGTAGGAGGAAGTAAGGGGGCAAGAGGAGGGGAGGAGGGAGAACTATGGTTAAATGGAAAATAAAACCAAAACTTAAAAACTGTAAAAAAAAAAAGGGGGGGCAATGGAGAGATTGCTCAGCAATTAAGAGCACTGCCCTTCCAGAGGTCCTGAGTTCAATTGCCAGCAACCACATGGTGGCTCACAGCCATCTATAATGAGATCTGGTGCCCTCTGCTGGCCTGCAGGTTTACATGCAGACAGAACACTATACAAAATAAATAAATCTGAAGAAGGAGGAGGAGGAGGAGCAGGAGGAGGAGCAGGAGGAGGAGCAGGAGGAGGAGCAGGAGGAGGAGCAGGAGGAGGAGCAGGAGGAGGAAGAAGAACAAGAAGGACAAGAAGAACAAGAAGAAGAAGAAGAAGAGGAGGAGGAGGAGGAGGAGGAGGAGGAGGAGGAGGAGGAAGAAGAAGAAGAAGAAGAAGAAGAAGAAGAAGAAGAAGAAGAAGAAGAAGAAGAAGAAGAAGAAGAAGAAGCAGGCTGAGCAACCCTTGAGGAGCAGAGCAGTAAGCAGGACTCCTCTATTCTCTCTGCATTAATTAATTGCTGGGCTTATTTATGAAAGTCTCATGTTCAGAGCTACTAAAGCCACAGTTTGACATGCATGGCCAAAACCCATTCTTCCCTGTCAACTCTGAAAGAAAGTGAGATACCAGACCAGGCAAAATGCTCCCCGGCGTCACTTGTAGCTGAGTTGTAGATGACAGGGGCCAGGGCTTCCTGGTGCTCAACCCTCGGTGAGGTTGCCATGGTTTCCTCACTTGCATGGCTAGAAGCTCAGGAGACTGAGCTGACTCTAACATCTTAGTCTGAGTTACTTTCCAACAAGGTCTACATTGTTGGAAAGGGAGAGTCAGATGATGGGGTCTGATCTATTGTCATTTGTCTCCACTATGTGTGTCCTGCACTAAGTGCTCAAACTCCACCATGGGAACGAGGTGCAGGAAGAAGGTAGGCAAAGGCCAGGCATGACAGTCCCGCGTGTCTAAGTCTCACCCAGCAGAGAATGATCACAGACAATCACTTACTGTCCACATGGAGTTGCACGTGTGCTAATTCTACTTTCAGGTCTCTACTCAGAGTTCGCAGGGTGTAGAATCCGGTGTCTTTCCAGGTGACATTGTGGAGCAGCAGGGATCCATTGCTGTACAGAGTCTCTCGACCACTGTGGGCAGGGCCTGGCACACTTGAATTCTTGGCTACTATGTGCCTGGCAACTTCCAGATTGTTTAACACAATCACACCCCTGTGCCAGAACAGGGCTCTAAGGTTCTCTGGGAGATTGTGAACGAGTAGAAGAACGCTCCCCCCTTCAGCAACACTGGGTGGCACTGATTCAATAGTGAGCTGGGCAGAGGTGGGAGGGCCCCCACAGAAGACAGGAGAGACTAGAAGGGAAGAGAGAAATATCCGTCAGTATTGGGACCTTTGTATTTGACCAAAAGGGGGCCGAGAGCAGATGTGTCCTTGCACAGCCTAGGCGTGGGGATGTGTGTCTCCCTGTCCTACGTGGTGGTGTTCAGCACACAATATTCATGTTCTCAGTGTCCCACACTTGTCATTTCTACTCTTTCCTTTGCTGTCAGCATCTCTCTAGCTCACAGCCATCAGAGCCCTGCTCACCTTTACAATGGATGAGTGTTGGGGTGACGCCTGCCTGACCTCTTCCGCTATAGACCCTGTGTCTTCCCTCTCTGACTCTTTGTTGTTCTGTTCCTCTTGTGGTTCCAGTCAGTATCTGACTTCACCTTCTGGCTTCTTTACTGCTCTGGCTTCCAGTCAACTAGCACTGGGGCTGCATGAGAACTGAGATTTGTCTTATATTTTTAAATAAATACTGCCTAGAAAAGCTCCAATACCTATGGAGAATGAATGGATGATGTCCCAGGACACTGTACATCCATGGATTTATTTAAGAAATTCACAGATTTGGGGATAGAGCTGAATTTTTCCATTTGCTTTCCCTTTCCATTTTCCATTTTGCACTCATTTGTATTTTTGTGTGAGACTGGGGGCAAGGTCATGTCACGGGGTGTGGCGGTTGATGCAGGTACCTAGTTAGATGTCAGAGAACAATTCCATCACTGAATCTCAGGGTGAGAGAGTGGAGTCTGGGACAGAGGTCTGGAACCAGGGCATCCTGTTGCTCACCTCTTCCTGACGAACCAATGTTTTTCTCAACCAGGACCAATGTCTTCCCCAAGGACATATTCCTGGGAGAACTCCAAGAGTCTACACAAAGGCTGGCATCCTTGGCTGAGCTACCCACCATGCATCCACCTGTCTGCAAGGATTCTGATCCACTGCAGTTATTCACCATGGTGTGTGTCCTACACTAGATGCTCAAACCCCAACATGACAACACAATGGAGAAGGGAAGTAGACACAGGCCGGGCCTGATGATTCTCTGTGTGGCCAGTGGAATGAACCCCACCCAGAACCCAGAGTTCACACAGAGTCACTTACTGTACACATGGAGGTGGATGGTGGTTATGGATACAGTTCTTCCATTTTTATTTATGGTTCGTAGGCTGTAGAGTCCTGTGTCCTCGTGGGTGACATTGGAAATCCACAGGGATCCATTTCGGTACAATGTCTCTCTACCACTGTGTAAGGGCCCCGGCACTCTTAAGTTGGTGTTCAATTCATAAAGTGCAATTCCTCGTTTCATATTTGTCACCCCTTTGAACCAAACAAAGGCTAGAAGATTCTCTGGCAGATTTCGGACTTGGAGAAGGACATTGTCTCCTTCGAACACATTGAGTGGCACTGATTCAATGGTGACTTCGGCATTGGTGGGTGAATGACAACAGATTAAAAGCAAGGCTACAAGGAAAAGAGAGAAAAAAATCAGTATTGAGTGGGTGTCATCCTGACTCAGCTTACATGTCTGGCTAGCTGTGTGCCCACCCTCCCTGATGGGGATGAGCAACACGACCTCCATTCTCTCAGAGCCTCTGATGGTGTCCTTTCCTCTCTGTGGAATAATCGGCTCACTTGCCTGTGTGCCCCCCTCAGTGCCCCCATACACATAAAGAGTATTTACAGTTGACCCTTGCCCCATCTCTTGGGGACCATGTCCCTGTGGAGGGGTACTCTCTAGATACACGGTGGAGCGCCCAGGCCCTGCCCCAAATGATATGACAGACTTTGATGATCCACCAGGGGAGGCCTCGGCCTCCCTGGGGTGTAGACAGGGAGGGAGAGATGGGGGGTTGGGAGAGGGAACCCAGATTGGTATGTAAAATATGATAGTTTTCATTTTAAATAAAAAGGAGTGTTTGGTGTGAGGAAACCACTGCAACCTCCTCCTTTTGAGGACCCTTACTCTCTGACTTCTCCCCTCTGTTCCCTTTGTGTTTTCAGTCAACCCCTGACGTCAGCTTCCTGCTGCCCTGACTTCCAGTCTGATAGAACCGGGGCTTTGTGAGAACATGGATCATTAGTGTGACTTTTGAGGAAGATTTGTTCCTGGGAAGGATTCCTGCACCTTTACAGAAAGGAGAGAAGGAAGGAGTGAAGGAGCTGGGAAGAAACGGTGTCTCCATGGCGTCATCTACACAGGCGATGGTCTGGACTGAATGGCAATGATGATAATCAAGTTTGATTTAATGAATTTACATTTACTTTATACTGCATGTGTGGATTTCTAAAGGCACACGTGTCAGTGTGCGCATGTGCAGGTCCACGCCAGAGCATCCATGTAGAGGGCAGAGAAGAGGCTGCAGGAGTCTGTCCTGTCCATCTACCTCGTGGGAGCTGAGGACTGAGTTCAGGTTGTCATGTCTCCACACACTGAGCCATCTCGTTGGCCCATCCCTGTTGATTTACGTTTGCAGTCACCCTGTCTTGACTGGGGACATCAGGCTTCAGAACATGGCAGCCAATGGGGTTGATTTTGAGTGGGAATTGACTGGGGACTTTCTCTTCTCATCACCTCCTGTCCACTCAGAGCTTCAGGAGGCTGAGCCTCTGTCCCTCACAGTCCCTTCTGCCCCATGACTGTGAACAGACACCTTGAGCCCCCTTTTGAGTACCTGTCCTCTTTAGAAGACTCCAGCCTGCCTCTGAGTTCCCTCTAGCCACACAGTCAGAGAGTGGGTCACTTACCCGAGAGCAGGAGTCCCTGCCAGGGATTGCGCCCTTTGCAGAGAAGCAGGGAGGACACCCCCATCTCTTTTCTCACTGTGCAGTCAGAACTTCAGCTCCAACACAGCCCCGAGGCTCTGATGTCTTTCCTCCTGCTGGGATGAGCAGTCTCCAAGGGTGGAGCACTTCCAAGAATTCAAGGGCTCTAGGTGGTGGGGTCTGTGTCCAAGGTACTGCTCTGTTCCTTCCACTCTCAGTGCTGTCCCACATTCCTCTCAACTTTATGTCTTTGCATTTCACCTTGAAGCAATACATGAGCAACAAGGCTGATAAGCATCCCCATGCCCTCAGGGGACAATGGCTCATTCCAGGGCTGACATCTGCTGTGTCCTTGCCTTGGGTCTGTCATCACCCAAGAGGGAGCCACCATCCTGCCTATGTGTCCTTGTCACACAGAGACCCAGCTGAGCACCCAGTCTGCCCTATGTCCTCAGAACCCTGGGAAGGTGGGATTTACTCCCAGCCGGAAAGGGACACAGATGTCTCTGAGGACTACAAAGGGACCAGCTGAGTGATGACTAGTGATGAAGATCAATTCTGTATGACTCATGTCACTTATCCAGGATGGAGATCCAGGAAACATTGTGTAAGAAGTTCCATGACCTCAGTATTGGGGTTGGGGTGACCTGCATGTCCTTGAAAGGGCTGTGGGCTCCCTCATTCTATGTACGGTTCTGAGGCAACCTTAAGCATTATGGTGGCTGATCTGGGTGCTGGTGAGCCGAAGTCCTCCCTGAACTTGCTGGGTGACCACAGCTCTTGGCTAGGTGATTCCCTGGTGGTAATCCTGTCTTCACTCATGGAGATGCCAGTACAGAGGGTGTCTTCAGGCTCCCCGTGCATAAAGATTTTCTCACACACATGAAGTAGCCAGTAGGTCAGAACAGGGTCTCCGGAGAAAGCTCTGGATTAGTGGATGAAGGGATGGAAATGAGTCTCCTATGAAAATGCATGGCTAGGGAAATAATTTTCTGAGGCTTAAGCATGTGTCCTAATATCGAACCCTGGGGATCACTGGGAGAACTGCTGTCTCATGCCTAGGGCTACTGTAGGCAAGGTCAACAAGTTAAATGTGAACTACCCTGATACCCTCAGTGCAGGTGGGATGTAGGACCTGTTATCCTGCTCCCTGTGCTCTTCAGAACTCCTAATTCCATCTAGTAGGGTGGGTCTAAGCAAGGATTCAGATTTTCTTAGGAAGCCCTTGGCTAAACCAGATGACAGGGACCCTCAGGAGGAGCCCTGTGCTGGAACATTTTCAGAGGAATGTCCCAGAACATTCCTTTGGAGACTCCAAGGAAAGGACACTAATGTAGGGGCTGCAATGCCCTTTCTGTCCATCACTGGTGTCTAAATGCTTCCTTCTCAGGAAGGTTGCTGAGGGGCTCTCATCTCTAGTACAGAGAACATTGATTCAAATGCTTGTGTCTTCTGCTCTTCACACACTGTGCTACTTCTTTCTCTTGTTATGATAAAAAGCATGAGTAACAGCAGTTTAGGGGAGAGCAAAGGGTCCATTTCCTTCTGGGGCTGTGTCATATTGTAGCCCTGATGGGAATCAAGGCAGAAAACACACTGCTTGATGCCCAATTTGCTGATTCCCTCTCTGGCTCATGCTTACCTAGCTTTCCCATACAACCAAGGACCATACGCCTAGGGACGGTGCTACCCACAGTGGCCTGGATCCTCCTGCATCAATTAAGACAATCCCTCTCAGACATGTCCACAGCCTGATCTGATAAAGACAGGGCCTAGACATGAGGCTGCAGTTCCTCAGCTGAGACTGTATTTCCACCATTGTGACTCTGGCTGTGTCGAGGTAACTGTTAAGTTAATGCTAACTAGTACACTGCTTCAAACTGCTGAGTCCTCCACCTCCACAGGGAGACTCTATGGGAAGTGCCCCATTATCCAAGTAAGCATCCCTCTCGGTTGCCCGCAGTCCTCACTAGCACTGGTATTCACAGTCCCTCACAGCTGGACACTCGGAGACACGACACAGCTCAGGGTCATCCGCCTTGTGTTTCACTTTTCCCATTTCCCAGATCCTCAGCCCAGAGACGTTCCGATGCCCACCACTCACACTGTGAAGAGTTAGTGAAGCAGCAGCATCAAACCGTCAGTGTCATCCTGACTTGGCACAGGCCTCCCAGGAACATCCGTCACCTGCCTCTTCTGGAATCAGAGCAGAAGCCAGTCACCAGGTGAGAAAAATGAGAGCTGGGAGCACCTGGGGTGAAGGACCATGAGCGCGGTACAACTCTCTGGGTGTTCTTTCTGGGTCGTGGAGGTCATGAAAGCCAATGGTGGGGGAATGAAGAATTGAGTTAGTTATAGAAAGAAAAACGTACTTGACCAAAAATACCTACCCTCTCCCTAGAAGAAAGCCCCTGCCATATCCAAGACCAGTCCAGGGGAAACCAGAGATGCAAGGAGAGGAGGACAAATCATAGCTGAAAACTCGTGAGGGATTGTACCTCTGTATCTATCCATGAAACTCCCAATGTGTGATGGTGTAATTACAGGGATCCACTTACCAAGACATGGAGTATTCTTCACTAAGGTCCTATAGAGGCCAGTGGTAGAGTTATGGACATGGGAGATGTAGGTCTGCTGTTATTATTAGTGGGGGTGGGGATAAAGGGCTTGTAAGGGGAGGACTGTGGCTTTTTATTGATGACACCAGAATCTTGTGTAGGTGGACAAGAGGCTGCATGGCAAGGCCTGTTGCAATTCAACCTGGCTGGAAATGAGTATTTAAGAGGGATATGCTAGGGACATTTGGACCATCTGGAGCAAACAGAAGAAAGCCACATGTGATGTCAGCAGAGGGAAGAGGAAATCCTGATCTGCACAAGGCCATGGTGTCTCTTTATCTGAGCTGTAACATTAGATGAACAGCTACTATTCAGAGCCTGGTGCAGATTAGTGGAAGAGCATTCATGCAGCATGCCGAAGTCCCGATCCAGCTCGGGTACAGCACAGAAACAGCCTCATTGCACACTCATGTGTGCACTGAGCCTGAGTCTGAAATGTCTCTTATTTGTCCATCACCCTGAGCCTCTCTAGGCAGGAGAAGTCCCTCCACCCTATTGTAGCTCAATGCTGGGCCTGGGGTGCTTGGGCTAGGCCAGGATGCTCTGACCAACCTAGGCTTCTGTGTGTTGGGTCTGTGTCACCAACCCAAGAGGGACCGAGGTCCTAGCTCTAGCCCTCCATACTTAGGCAGTTGTAGCCATGATGAAACAGAAATTACTCACAGGTAATGTTCAGGTTGAATGGGCCACTTAAGGAGGTGCTCACTGGGTTCAAGGGTCCACATTCATAGGTTCCTGTGTCCGTTGTGAGTAAGTGAATACACTTGCTCTCTGACAACTTCAGCCTTTCCCCTTCTGTGAGACTTTGACCATTTTTCCTCCACAGGTGGGTTGTATTTTGACTCTCATGTACATTTTCTAAGGCTACAACACTTAACCTCCATGGGGTTAGAATTGTTCCTTGTGTTGGTGGCCTTGGGTCGTGGTGCTGTGCAGACAACAGGGAAAAGATGCCCCCGTGGGACCTCTAATCCTTGCAAAGGCCTCTTTCAGCCACTGTGAGTCTTTCTAAGCCCCACCCCGATCCATGTCCTAGAGAACCAGGCAGAAAATGACTCAGAAGCAGATGCAGGTGGACCTCCTTGCTGTGTAGTGAAAAAGGGTGTTTGCCATGTATGAGCTGAGCTGCAGAGCTCCAAGGTACAGATACAGGACCTGGACTCAGAGCCCCATTGTCTCTCCTGGTCCTTACTGACACACTGCCTACCTTGTACTGTGGAATGTCATTCCCCTTCAGCCTCACTGACCACCATCGCTAGGCCTGGGCCAGAGCCTTCCAATGCCTTGCTGCTCTTCACAGAAGTCCTACCAATGGGAAGAATCTGACTTCCCATTGAGCTTCCCTCAGAAGCACCCATCCTCAGGACTTGATGTGTGTACACTAATCTCACACTCGAGATCATGAGGGTCCTGGTATTCAACTGGACCATAACATGGACCACTCTTCCAGGTGTTTGATGGTGTCTGACATGAGGTACAGAGCTTAAAGGGGGGAAAGGATCGATCTCAGAGTGACGTAGGAGAGTGAAGGATAAGGATACAGATGGGCTTGAAACAGAACCGTTATTTTCTCCCTGGCCTATAAGGCCTTGTCTCCCACAGGTGAGGACCACGCAGCGATATGTCCGGAAATTCAGGTGGTCGTTTTCTTTCTTTTATTTTTTTTTTGTGTATATGGTTACTCTGGCTTCATGTGTATCTGTGACCACAAGTCTACCTGCTGCCCTCACAAGCAAGAGGGCACTGAGTCACTTGGAAATGGAGTTCCAGATGGTTATAAGCTACCATATGTGTGCTGTGAACTAAACTTGGAGCATCCAAGAGCTCTTAACCACTGAGCCATCTCTCCAGTCTTTCCTCGTAGATGTTGTCAGAGGCAGATCTGACTGGTAGAAGGTAGAAAGAAAGACCTTGCTGGAACTCTGGCTGGAAGAAACAGGTGTGTTTGGCACATCTGGGCTAGGGATATGGGACACTGACGTTCTCCATATGAGATCATTGTTACCAATACCCAGAATCTAAGGCCAGTCCCTGCAAGGATTATTTCTCTAAAGAACACAATGAGCTGTGATAGCAGATGCTAAGTTAGAGACTCCCTGAAAATAGCTCCATGTTAAATGCAAGATCTATAGGAAGGGACGCAGCAAAGCGCTGTCCTTCACCTTCCAGGAGCAATGACAGTGGCATACCAGAAAACACGCGCTTTCCTATCTAGCACATGGATTGCAGAGTCTTTGAATTCAGCAGAAATTCTCAAGAGGCAGGTGACTTAATGATGGAGTCAAATCTACAGCAGACATGGAAACAAGTCAAATGTGAACTCCACTGATACCCTCAGCACAGGCGGGATATGGAACCTGTCATCCTGCTCCCTGTGATCTTCAGAATTCCTAATTCCATCTAGTAGGGTGGGTCCATTGGTTTTCATGTCCTGGACAATATGTCCCCTCCAGCAGCAAATGACCAAGATTAACATCTGTGAAAAACAGCTCCTCTCCCTCCACAGACATCCAAGAAGGCCCCCATGGTGGAGACACTGCATACTCGGCTGTAGACAGATAGCTGTGGCTTCCCATCTGCCAACCATAAACTCTGTGAGTCTAATTTGACCACCGTGTTTTCTGTGTCACAATATCCCAGTGACAGAACACTTGGTAAATGATGGCTGCCATGGTGATAAGGTAGGCTAAATACCAAGTAGGACCTGACATAGGGACAGGAAAACTGTCCACGTCAGCCATGTCTGTTACTATTTTCCCATAGGAAAGAGTTCACTAGACTTAATCCCTGAGGACATGCAGTCATCAGGAGAACCCATGTCCTGTGTCATTCCCCGTTTTGGACCATGACATTCCTGGGAAGCCTCATAAGTGCATGAGAACAGTTAGCTAAGATCCTGAGCACCTGTGCAGCTGTGTTGTCCATGCTGAGACTCAGAAGGACACGCCCAGGTGACCAGCCTAACTGTGGCTCTCATGGCAACACTGGCTGGTTCCATGAGCAGAGAGTCATCCAGCTGATAGATAATTCTTCTCTATTAGCTCTGACGGGTCAGATTCCAAGCCTGCCCACACTCTCCAGCTCACCTGGAGTCAGGAATCTGGGACTATGATCTGGAGGCAGGACTTCCTGATGGTGAATCTCCCCTCTAATAAGATTCCATGATTCCCTCATCTAGACTCTCACTGAGTCCCAAGGTTTTTTCTTAGAGCCACATTTACGGTGAGATCCGCATGAAGCTGGGGTTACAGGAGGTTGTGGAGCCCCCTAACATGGGTGCTGGGAAGTGAACTCGGGTCCTCTGGAATAACAGCAAGTGCTATCAACCACTAAGACATCTCTCCAGCCCTCCTTTCTCTTTCTCTTTATCTTGCTCTGTTCCCTTCGTGGTTCCAGTCAACCCCTGATTTCACCTTCTAGATGCTGGACTCCCTTCCAGTCCATTGCAACCAGGGCCTATGGGGGGGGGGTCAGTAAGCCTCCTGCTGTTTGTTCCAGTGTCTGGAAAAGGCTAAGACATCTGTTGATGAATGAAGGAATGAAGGAATGAATGAATGAATGAATGAATGAGAGACTCTCCTTTTAGAGGATAACAAAAGAGCCCAAAACAGTTAGATTTTTTAATTAAGAAATTTATTAATTTAGTGTATTGTATGAGAGAGAGAACATGTATGTGTTTGCTCATAAAACATCAGTGTATGAATGGGAAAATGCTACCATACAGATATGGAGGTTGCAGGATGTGAGGGATTGGTTGTCTCCTTACTCCGTGTGGGCTCTGATCACTGAACTTGTCATATAAGCCTTGGCAGCAAGTTCTTTCACACACTGAGCCCCATCTGGGTGGCCAACTCTGATCTGATTTTTATTTGGATCATCACCCTTGATAGCTGGGAACATCTATCTGTTTTTGAAGGGACCAGCTCCCCATTTCGGCAGCCATAACAGCCGAACACATATTTGTCTGACCTTGTCTTAGTCACTAAGGTCAGATGCCTGCCCCCTTCGGCAGCCATGACAGTAACACGTGCTTGTCTGACCTTGCCTTGGTCACTAGAGGTTAGGTGCCTGCCTCATGGCAAGGAACCAATCAGAAGTTAGTTGGTGGTGCTATGCTTTACGGCTCTGGATGTGCTTTACGGACAAGTGCACAGCAATGATGCGCAGAGCATAGCAACCACCCTGGGAGGGCCTATGGGCCATAACAACCAGTTGACCAATCAACACAGGACAAACCCTTCAAGCCTGGAGGCACACCAATCCTGAGCCTGTGTGTACCCCTAGACACTCCCCTTATGCTGCCCTATAAGATCACTATGCAGACGGTTCGAGCTGTCTTTCCTAGCCATCCGCCATGGTGGGTGGATGAAAGACCCGAGCTAACATGGGGTTAGCTCATTAAACAACTATAATAAAGCCTCATGCAGTTTGCATCAAGCTTTCAAATCTGCCTGGTGATTGGGGTGGCCGCGGTCCTGGGCTGAGATCCTGGAGGCCTGAGCTTCCAGGGTTCTTGCAACCACCACCTGTAACTCCAATTCCATAGCATCCCATGTCCTCTTCTGGCCTCCAAGGGCACCTGCATGCACACATAGACATAAAACAAAATTCATTATTTTTTTTTCAAAACCCAGGCAGGTGTCTACAGAGGAAAGACACCCGTGATTGAAGCACCCACATGAGCACACACAAAGTTGAAGACGCCTCTAATTGGATAATTCACATGTATCAAGTGAATAGCTCGTTACATAGGTCTGAAATTCGAAAGCATTGAGGATTCCTAATGAACATTTAACGCCTATGACCCAGCACCTCCTTGGGACACCCACCCAAAGCCACTCAGCAGAGCTTAGTATAGGATGCATGCGTTAAAGTCCAGCCCGTGGGCCGGGCGGTGGTGGCGCACACCTTTAATCCCAGCACACAGGAGGCAGAGGCAGGTGGATCTCTGGGAGTTCCAGACCAGCCTGGTCTACAAGAGCTAGTTCCAGGACAGCCTCCAAAGCCACAGAGAAACCCTGTCTCCAAAAACCAAAAAAAAAAAAGTCCAGCCCGTGTATCTCAGCTGCTTTACTGTGCTTCTAAGGCAGGAGGGCCCAACTGTGTCCTATCATAGACTCAAAGAGATAATGGAAGGCACCCAGGACATCCATTGGGTTGGTGGTGCTGACCTGCTGGCCTAGCCCAAAGACCCAACATTGGAGCTTCTTCCCCAAGTGAACTCTTTTCCATCCCACCATTTGAGCTCACGGATGGATGACCAGTTCTGACCCTTTACTCTCCCAGATCAGTCACCCACCCCTTTATTCTGTCATCTCTGCTCCATCCTATGAAACTTTATTGACCACTGCCTACCCTAGCCATATGCCAGCCCCTGTCTGTCCTCAGTAAATATCAGGGAACAAGTCCCGCTCTCCCCTCCTAACCAACAACCCTCACCCTTCCCGCTAATTGTCAGGATCCCTTCAAGCTAATTCTTGTAACCCCCACACCTGCTAAGCTTAAGGGCCGCCCTCATTGGGTTCACCTGTCCCACCTCAAGCCCTTCACTCCCCAAGCTGGCCTTGACTCACAGAGATCTGCCTGCCTCTGCCTCCCGAGTGCTGGGATTAAAGGTATGTGCCTAGCACTGATTTTTGTTTTCTTTGACTTTAATATTTATTTGATTTTTAATTATGTGCATATGGGGGAGTTGTGTGCACTTGGGGGGGAAGGTGGCTGCAGAGTCCAGAAGAGGAGCTTGGATCCCCTGGAACTGGAGTTACAAATGGCTTTAAGCTCTCAATGTAGGTGCTGGGAATCAAACTCGGGTCCTCTGTGAAAGCAATTCATGCTCTTAGCCCAGCGTTTCTCAGCCTGTGGGTCACTACCCCTTTTGGGGGGAAGGGAGTCAAACAACCATTCCACATATCAGATATTCACATTATAATTCATAGCAATAAAATAATTTTCTAGTTGGGGGTCACTATAAATATGAGGAACTTATTAAAGGGTCATAGCATTAGGAAGGTTGAGAACCACTCTCTTAGCCACTGAGCCATCTCTCCAGCCTGAGGACGAGCACATTTTATTGGCAGTGTTTTCCCCCTGTACCAAATAAGACTTGGATTTCATCCCTAAAGAATCAAGAACTGAAGGGGAGAAGAGGAGGGATGCAGAGGACATGAGGGAGCAGAAAGGCTGAGTCAGGGGAAGAACTGAAGATAACAAGAAAGGAGGTACCATAATAGAGGCAGACATTTTAGGTTTACAGAGAAGTCGGGCACTAGGGAAATATCTAGAGAGCTACAAAGGTGATACCAACTAACAATCTAAGCAACAGAGGAGAGGCTACCTTAAATGCCCTCCCCTGATAATGAGATTGATGACTGACTTATATGCCATCCTATAGCCCTCATCCAGCAGCTGGTGGAAGCAGAAGCAGACACCCACAGCTAATCACAGAACTGAACTGGAATCCAGTTGCAGAGAATGAGTGATGAGCAAAGGGGTCCAAACCAGGCTGGTGAAACCCACAGAAACAGCTGACCTGAACATTGGGGAGCTCTTGGTCCCCAGACTGATAGTTGGGAAACCAGGATGAGACTGATCCAGACCCCTGGAACATGAGGAAACCTCAGAAATCTACAGGACCTCCTGTAGTAGTTCAGTACTTATCCCTAGCATAGGTGTGGACTTTGGGAGCCCGTTCCACATAGAGGGATACTCCCTGAGCCAAGACACACAGGGGTGGGCCTAGGCCCTATCCCAAAGGATATGATAGACGCTGATGAGCCCCTATGGAAGGCCTCACCCTCCCTGAGGAGCAGAAAGGATATGTGATAGGTAGGATTTTAGTTGGGGGGCGGGGGTCTGGTAGGAGAGGACGGGAGGGAGAGGGAACTGGGATTGTCATGTGAAACAATCTTGTTTCTAATTCAAATAAAAAATCTGCAGAAAAAAAAAAGAATCAAGAACTGGACCCACTGCCTCATGTGGGTCCTCTCAGATGGCCCGAAAGCCAGCAAGGTTGACCCGCTGTGCCCCTACAATGAACAAAGATGTGACGGAGAGGCGGGAAAGATGGAAGAGGCCAGTGGTGTGTGTAGAACTGGAGATATGACAGCAGTGGTGGCAGCCATAAGAGAGCATTGAGGTTGGTGATGGAACATGTCTTTGCCCAGCGGGGCTGGCAGGGTGGTGTGCGGAAGTCTGGAGCTCACGAAGATGCAGACTCGGCCCCCAAACACACCTCCAGGCCATGGGGCTGCCCTGAATCTCGGCAATGAAAAGATGGAGGTCTGAGATAAGAAATGGTTCGCTTTTCTGGGTTAGACCTTCTCAAAGAATCACTGTGGCCCATAATGCTACTGTGGGCCACGTGTGGTCAGTGGTCCTGATGCAGCTGGGGGCCAGGTTAACGTGCATGGCCTGTGTTACCACGTAATATGCCTCGGTGTGGAGCTGTGTTGATACCCAGGGGCCCTGCTGCTTCCGGGGGTTATATTGATCTGAGTTTCCTGTGTCCGAGGTGGTATCTGAGTCCATGCTGCTGCTGAGGGCCATGCCTGAGTCCAAATTCCTGCTGCAGCTGGGGGTCTGTGTTGATCTCCTTGACCTGTGCTAACCACCAAAGGCCATACAGCTGTCCATGGTCTATGCAGCCGCCTGAAGCCATGTGGATGCTCACTAGCCATGCTGCTACCGGGGGCCATATTGATGGCAGTGACCTGCACTGCCACCTGAGGCCGTGTTGACGTCTGTGGTCCAGGCTGCCTACCATGGCCTTATCTGGGTCTGTGGCTCTATTTTCCCTGGGGACCGACCATGTTCACCATCTGTGCTGTCATCAGAAGTCATGTGGGAGCCCATGATCCATGCTCCCATTGACCGTAAAGCCTTTGCGGTGGTATTGATGACTGCGGGCACACAACTGACAAACAGGGACAAGGAAGTCTTTGGTGACAACCCTGCCCCCACCCCAACCCCCACCCAAAAAAAGCCATCAAAGAGAACTCTTAAAAGTGTAATAAGGGGGGCTGGAGAGATGGCTCAGAGGTTATGAGCACTGATTGCTCTTCCAGAGGTCCTGAGTTCAATTGCTGGGAATTGTCAGCAACCACATGGTGGCTCACAGCCATCCGTTATGAGACCTGGTGCCCTCTTCTGGTATGGAGATCTACATGGAAGCAGAATGTTGATTACATAATAAATAAATAAAATCTTTTACAAAAAAAGTGTAATAAGGGTCGGGCATTGGTGGCGCACACCTTTAATCCCAGCACTCGGGAGGCAGAGGCAGGAGGATCTCTGTGAGTTCGAGGCCAGCCTGGTCTCCAGAGCGAGTGCCAGGATAGGCTCCAAAGCTACACAGAGAAACCCTGTCTAGGAAAAAAAAAAAAAAAAAAAAAAAAAAAAAGAATCGGGCACTGAACAAGCCACCAATGGGGAAGGAGGAGGAATGTCAGGATTAATGAGGTCTTAATGGGAGTTGAAGGTGCCTGTGTTTCAGTGTGTGGCCAAATGCAACAAGCTGCAGTTTACGGACTTGTCGAATAAACAGCAAAGCCCACGTTTCCTTGCTAATAGCCTCTAGATAACCAACCCAAAGCATGAGCCAGCGCTTGCCCAGCATATCCGTGCTGCACACACAGCTAGTCACTGGTACCTCGGTCATCAGATGATCGTGGCCCGGGAATCACCAAGCCCTGTTTTTCATAGTTTCTCTGTGTTTCAGTGAGATCAGGTGGAACCAGCGAGCACTTACTGATCCCTAGGGATGGACCAGGGACAACATAGACAAGGCTGGCTTCGCATTGGTCACGCTGTGAGCTCGCCATCTAGTGTACACTCTGGGCTATGGCTGACATGATGCCAATAGAAGATGGGGTCTGATGGACTGTGGACTTAAGCACCTTAAAATGGTGCATCAAACAGCACCCAGATGCAAAGGGAAGGGGCTGGGTGCTTTTAATAATAAGCAAAGTCCCCCAGTGTTTACTTATGTGAAATAGAATTAAGGGTTGGAGAGATGGCTCAATGGTAAAGAGAACTTGTTACTCTTACAGAGAACCCTGGTTCAGCTCCCGATATCTACATGGTAGCCCATAAGCATCCGTAGCTCCATTCCCAGAGGATCTGATGTCCTCTTCTGGCCTTTCCCAGCAGGGCACATACGTGGTTCACAGACACACAGGCAAGCAAAACTCGCAAACACATAAGACCAAAATAAACCTTCAAAAAGCAAAAGAGTAGAATTAAAACCCCATCATCACTTAGGCTAGGCATCAGCTTCGAGAATGAAAACGGGGGATGTGGCTCTGTTGACAGAGCACTCACCCAGCATGTAAGAGGCCCTGGATTGCAAGGATGAGGGATGAAAACTGGGCAAAGTGGTACATGCCTGTAATCTCGGCACTTTGGGAGGCAAAGGCAGGAGGATGAGTGATGGGGAATGTACTGTGTATGTTTATCTTATTGATTGTTAAATAAAATACTGTTTGGTCAATGAGACAGCAAGTTAGACAGGACTAGGAGTCAAAGAGGATTCTGGGATATGTAGTAGAGAAGTGGTGATCCAGGCAGGAAGTGACATAGCAAGGAGACTCATATTTAAAGGAGAAACAGGAAGCGTCCCTCTTTTCCCCTCCGCTCCTGTTCCAGCGGCACAATGTGATCCACCGGCAAGGAGGGACGCCAATAAGGGGTCCGATAAGATAAGTCTTATAACATATACAGATTTATGATAATTAAGACTGAGCTAGCAGATGAGAAGTCCTAGTCATTGGCCAAGCATCTTTGAACCTAATACAAGTTTCTGTGTATTCATTTGGGCCCTAACTCAGGCGGGCGGCTGGCGTAAAGCTCACACATGGCGGTGGGGCTCAGGTGGCATTTGGCAGAAAGATGTAACGTAACAGATCAGGGATTCAGCATTCTTCTTATATGTACAGTGAGTTGGAGGCCAGACAGGGCTACTTGGGACCCCGTTTCAAAAATAATAATGACTCCAAGTGAAGTAACCCAGACCCATAAAGCCATACGTTGTCTCTCCTATGTGGGTGCTAGCTTTGAATCTTCAGATATGTGTGTTGAAACTGGAGTAGCCCGAGAGGTCAGGAAAATAGTAAGAGGTGGGCAGGCTTTTAAGGGAGGGGAGATCAAATCAGACATTGTGAAGAGAAAATGGGGAGTGAGAGAGCAAGAAGGACCACATGGGTCAAGTAGGAGGGCAGGGCAGATGGCGGAGTACGGGCAGAGATGACTGACACTAAAGTCCTTTGACAACGTCCTGTGGAAACCTACTTATTGCAGGAGCATCCAAAAACATGCGCATATACATATATGTAAATTGTTTAAGTGGGGTTGCCCTATAACAAGGAGACGACGCCCTTTCCAGGTGTCATAGGCCGTTGCATAAGAAGCCCACAGCCAAGAACAGGATGCCTCTTTTGCTGAAGTCGATCAGTAGGGTCCTGTGACACCCCCCCCCAAGCATTACAGGTGGTTGCTATTGCTCTTGCTTACCCTCCAGACCTTGATGGTAAAACCCTATTGCTTAAGATACCACATTCTTGGGTAATAGAACATGAAGGAATAAAGCTGGTACTCACCTGGGAGCTTCACCACTACTGACCAGCTTTCATAATGCTAGCAGGTGTCATGCAGGTTCCCAGAGGAGAAAAGGAAATCCT
The DNA here is from genome assembly GCF_003668045.3 of Cricetulus griseus. Taxonomy (NCBI): domain Eukaryota; kingdom Metazoa; phylum Chordata; class Mammalia; order Rodentia; family Cricetidae; genus Cricetulus; species Cricetulus griseus. The sequence goes on along the minus strand of NC_048602.1, from coordinate 11,712,193 downwards.
TAATCTTACACAGCTGTGAATCCCACCAGCTACTGAAAGACCCCCAGACCCCTAATGGCCTCAGGATCCCGAGGAGCCCCCGAGACTCAGAAACCAGACCAAGAGCTGCAAAAGCAAGAGGGTTTATTGAACGAATGTGCATTCGGGTGTCAGCAATATCGGGAAAGCTGCACACCCCAGCATGGGGCGCAAACTCCTTTTTATAGGAAAAAAACCGCAGATCAGCATACAGGCAAGGGGCACAAAGTGATTGATTACAAAGTATGATCTCATGTTAGAGTGGTCACCCAGGTGTGACCTGCTTTTCTACAAAGGAAAAACCACAGAACGTACCCTGAAAAGTCCCTGATTGTCTGTTGGCCAGCCAGGAGTGACCCAAAAAGGATTGTTTGTCTGCCCTCTGGTTGAGGCCAACTTCCTTGTCCTGGGCCAAGGCCAGTAAGAAACTTTTTCTCTCTGTGAACTAAAATCTTTCACTACAATAATGACCAGCCTGGCAAGATATGCCAACTGTTACAATAGTGGCCTGCTTGACATGAGAGTAACCAACCACTTTCTGATTGGACTTAAAGCCCCCTCCACAAGACAGATCCCATGCCAAGCACCATTAAGGACCTATTGCTAGACAGGTCATGGGCTATAGGGAAAAACCTACTATTATTTTGCTAAAAAACCTACCCCTAATGATTTAACATTATACCCAAAATCAGTACTTCTGTCTTAGTTAGGGTTTCTATTGCTGTGAAGAGATACCGTGGCCATGGCAACTGTTATAGAGAAAAGGTGTCTTACAATTTCAGAGGTTCAACCTGTTATCATCATGGCGGGACATGGCAGTGTGCAGACAGACATGGTGCTGGATAAAGGAACACAGAGTTTTACATCTTGATATACAGGCAACAGAAAGTGGTCTGAGATACTGGGCGTGGCTTGAGCATATATATATATATATATATATATATATATATATATATGCTCACTTCCTCCTAGTTTCAGAGAAGGAAGAATGATGAGAAAAGGGGTTGAGACCAGGCTGGAGAAATCCAGCCTGGTTGCCCCAAACTGATAGCTGGGAAACCAGCATAGGTCTGTTCCAGACCCCATGAACAAGCATGTCAGTTTGGAGGTCTGGTCAATCTATGGGGCCTCTGGTAGTGGATCAGTATTTCTCCCTACTACACAAATGAACTTTGGGAGCCCACTCCACATAAATGGACACTCTCTCAGCCTAGACACAAAGGTGGGAGGGCCTAGGCCCTGCTCCAAATGATATGACAGACTTTGAAGATCCCCATGGAAGGCCTCACCCTCCCTGGGGAGCAAAAAGGAATTGGGATGGGGAGAAGGGTGACAGGGGAGGAGGGGAGGGAGAGAGAACTGGGATTGATATGTAAAAAAAGCTTGTTTCTAATTTAAAGTTGGTCTAATTACAATTATAAAAATTAGGGCTGGAGAGATGGCTCAGAGGTTAAGAGCACTGACTGCTCTTCCTGAGTTCAATTCCCAGCAACCACATGGTGGCTCCCAACCATCTGTAATGAGACCTGGTGCCCTCTTCTGGTGTGCAGATAGACATGGACGCAGAATGTTGTATACATAATAAATAAATAAAATCTTTTAAAAAATAAAAATAAATAAAATTTTTAAAAACCTGGACAACTTCAAGTCAGACAAAACTGCTGGGGGCGGGGCACAGATTCCCATCCCTAGCAGAACAGTTGTTAGTTTCTAGGAAAGGGAGAGTCCATTTCCTTAAAGGTGTGGCCCCTGGTAGGTCCGCCGAGACCTAGTGGAAGGCTGCACACCCAAGAATGCTTGGCATCACAAGATAGACTTGATGAGGTTGGGCTTTTTTAGACACAAATTTGGGAGAGATAGGGAAATATAGAAGCGTCTGGGAGAGGTTAGGGGAAGATGTAATAATATCAAGACATATTGTATAGCCGGGTGTCGAATGCCCTTAATCCCAGCACTTGGGAGGCAGAGACAGGTGTATTCCTGAGTTCAAGGCCAGCCTGGTCTACAGAGTGAGATCCAGGACAGCCAAGGCTACACAGAGCAACCTTGTCTTGAAAAACCAAATATGTGCATGTGTGTATTACATACACATAAATGTGTATATATCAGTAAAAGATATTTAAAATTTCTCAAAAAAAATATTAATTTTTAGTGCAAACGAGGGCTGGAGAAATGGCTCTGTGGTAGAGAGCACTGGCTGCTCTCTCCAGAGGACCTGGGTTCAATTCCCAGCTACCACAATTGTTGACCCGTAACTGTCTATAACTCCAGCTCCTAGGCCTCTTCTGGACTCCTGCATGCATAGGTTCGTATCACACACATACACACATAATTTAAAAATAAGGTTTTAGTAAGTGAACAAAATCATGCCATGCATTATGAATTTCTACTGTAACCATAGCACTTGGAAAGCAAGACAGGAGATTCAGGAATTCAAGGCCAGCATGAACTACTTGAGACCTGTCTCATAAATAAATAAATAAATAAATAAATAAATAAATAAATGAGGCACAGGCAGGTAGATCTCAGTGAGTTTGGGGCCACCCAGGAACTCTACAAAGCAAGTTCCAGGACAGCCAGGACTGTTAGTTACACAGAAAAACCCTGCCTCAAAAAAAGCAAAAAATAAAATAAAATAAAATATGAAAAGTAAATTTAAAAAGCTAAGGATATAGTTCCATTGGTAGCATGCTTGCCTAGCATCCACAAACCCCTGGGTTGAACCTCCCCGGTGTGGCATAAAACCTGGTCATGGTTGTGCCTGACTGTAATCCCAGCACTTGGGAGGTAGCAGCAGGAGGATCAGGAAGCTACACAGCGAGCTTGAGGCCAGCCTGGGCTACACGAAACTCTTCTTTATCTTAATGATGATGTTTGTTTTTTATTCCTTTTTTTTTTTTTTCGAGACAAGGTTTCTCTGTATAGCTTTGTAGACCAGGCTGGCCTTGAACTCACAGAGATCCGTCTGCCTCTGCTTCTCAAGTGCTGGGATTAAAGACGTGCACGACCACCGCCTGACTTTTTTTACTATTTTTTTTTTATTATTCTTTGAGGATTCCATGCAATGTATTCTCCTATAGGCCATCTGATGAGGGAATGTTCTCAATGGAGCTTCCCTCTTCCCAGATGACACCAGCTTGTATTAAATTGACAAAAACTGCAGTTGAGTGCCCACCGTCCTCTCTGGAGGACCTTGGAGCCCCAGTGGGCTGGTGCAAGGATAAGCCCGAGCAGGCTCAGGCAGCTTTACTCACCCACTGTATCTGCCATCACACCTTCTGTGGAGCTACTTAATAAACACAACACACTGTGAAGTGTTTAAAAAAAAAAAAAACTGCAGTTGAGTGAGATGCAAACAATGCATCATATCTTTCTGGCCTGGGGCGTCAGTGGATTTGGGCCTTCGGGGCTTGCTGAAGTCAATCCCCTGCGGTTGCCAAGAAACAGCTGCACAGCCACCTGTGAAAAACAGATCTCCTGGACCCACCTGTGAGGTCCACGCATCTGTAGGACCACGATGGCTGCAGTGCTCTGGCCTGAAACGAACCTTCTGATGGCCGTAGAGAGAAGAAGAAAAACAAAAACAAAAAAAGTTCTAGAACATACGAAGCTGGCGATTGAGAGCAGGAGATCACGAAAGCCAACGTGCGTGCGTGGAAACAAGCAAACGTCGCCCACGGCTCTGTTAGCACGATCGGCAGCCGGACGTGGGAGCAAACCATGCGTTTAATGTGTTTCGTTAGTTAAGCTAGCCCTTTGACTATCTCCTCCCTCGCCCGCATCTCCTTGCCATCCCTCCCCAACCCCTGACACTTTCTCACATTCACGACTTTGGGATTTGTTGTGTGGCCCATTTCATTTAACCACACTGGAGCCTGATGGTATACAACTGAAGGCAACCAGTCCCCCTTTCCCTAAATCTACCGGTGGGAAACAGTCCAGCAGTGAGCGTAAGATCTCTGAGCCCCAGCCTTGGTGGTGCTCGCCTTTAATCCAAGCACTTGGGAGACAGAGGGAGCAGGCGGGTCTCTGTGAGTTCGAGGCCAGCCTGGTCTCCAGAGCGAGTGCCAGGATAGGCTCCAAAGCTGCACAGAGAAATCCTGTCTCGGGAAAAAAAAATGAAAACAAAGGAAAGAAAGCAGACTGAGCAAGCCGTGGGGAGCAAGCCAGTAAGCAGCACCCCTCCACGGTCTCTGCTTCGGCTCCTGCCTCCAGGATCCTGCCCTGCTTGAGTTCCTGTTCTGATTTCCCTCGGTGATGGACTGTTATCTAGAAGTGTAAGCCAAAAGGGGGTCAAGACCATTTTGGGGAAACCCACAGAAACAGCTGAGCTGAGCTAGTGGGAGCTCACGGACCCCGGACTGACAGTGGGGGAGCCTGCAGAGGACTAAACTAGCCCCTCTGATGTGGGCAACTGCTGTGTGGCTTGAGCAGTCTGTCCGGCCATCGGCAGTGGGACCAGTATTTATCCCTAGTGCTTGAACTGGCTTTTTTGGATCCCATTCTCTTTGGAGAGATACCTTGCTCAGCCTAGATATAGTGGGGAACTTGATCTGGCCTTACCCTCTCTGAGGCGTGGGGGGGGGGGTGACGGAAGGTGGGGGTGACGGAAGGTGGGGGAGTGGGAACTGGGATTGGTATATAAAATGAGAAAAGGTTGTTTTAAAATAAAAAGAAAAGAACTCAAAGAAACCATTCTGAGCCAGGTAACCCAATCACAAAAAGACAAACATGGTATGTACTCACTCATATGTGGACCTGCTTTATGATACATAGTAGTGACCGTGCTTTATCAGAGCTGTTTTTAATGATGTTGCTCAGAATGGTTTCCTTCCAGATGATGACTGAGAAGCTAATTTAAAAAAAAAATGGTGCCAGGTACCACAAGGGTAACAGAGCTGTGCTGTTTTTCTGGGATTTTGTTTTTTACTTTTTTTTTTTTTAATGGAGAGTGCTGGATGTCTCTACAATTTTGTTTAAATGACTGCAGAACCTAGAAAAGCTGTTGCTGCTATTGATGCATAACATACTGCCATTATTGGTCTTTTTATATAAATATAAAAATATATATACATATATAATTTGAATTTTTGGAAACTTTAGCTGTGCTGTCAACTTTGGAAAAAAAGTATCCCAGTTTACCATGTTCCTTTAGCATTGTACAAAAATTAACAGCCATATTGTTCTAGAAACATTGAACTTAATTTTTTTCCATTTGTACAGGGGTAATGCACTGTATTAAATATGTAAGGTCTTAAAGAAAAAAGAAAGAAGGGATTTTGAGAGCCCATCCCATATGAAGGGATGCTCTCTTGACCTGGACACATGGGGAAGGGCCTAGGCCTGGCCCAGGATGATGTGGTAGACTTTGGGGAGCCCCTTTTGAGGGCCTGGGGAGTGGAGGGGGGATGGCTAGGGGCAGGTGGGATGTTGGGGGGAGGGGAGGGAGAGGGATAAGGGATTGACATCTGAAGCAAGCTTGTTCCTAATTTGAACTATTAAAATAAATAAATAAATAAATAAATAAAATAAAAGTTTTTTAAAAAGAGAGAGAGAAGTGTAAGCCAAATAAACAGTTTCACCCAACTTGCTTTGGTCATTGTGTTTTGGGTTTGCTTTCTTGCTTGCCTGTTTTTTGGTTTTTCGAGATAGGGTTTGTCTGTGTAACAGTCCTGGCTGTCCTAGAACTCACTTTGTAGAGCAGGCTGGCCTCGAACTCATCGAGATCTTGGTCACGGTGTTTAATCACGGCAATAGTAACTCTAACTAGGACAAGTGTTCATTGGGAAGGGAGGCTCACAAAACCAATTTAAGGGCACCCAGCAATTGGATGGCAGTGATGTGAACGGTTGGTTTCTGGCTACCCTAGGAGAGTGTCCTTCTTCCTAAGACTTGCACATGATAGTATTCGGGGACTGGTGGCGTGTTTTAACCAGTGAAGGTGCCTGATGCCAAGCCTGAAGGGGTGAGTTGGATCCCTGGGACCCACATGGTGGAGGGAGAGAACCAACTGCTGAAAGTTGTCCTTTGACCTCTATGTGTGGATGTGACGTGTATGCGTGTGTGTGTGTGTGTGTGTGTGTGTGTGTGTGTGTGTGTGTGTGTGTGCACTCACACTGAGTGTGTACATGCATGCACATCTGTGTGTAAAGGAAATTAATAAATACATACAATGCAATATAAAATTTTTAGCCAGGCATGATCATACCTGCCTTTAATCTCAGCACTCAGGAGGCCGGGGCAGGAGGATCTCTGTGAATTCCAAGCCAACCTGAGCTCCACAATGAGACTGTCCCAAAAGAAAATATTCAGGGGCTGGAGAGATGGCTCAGAGGCCACACACACCACACACACACACACACACACACACACACACACACACACACACACACTTAAAATGTAAAATCAATCCACTAAAAATATGTGGAGTATGTACTAAATATTTCTTCACAACCAAATAGAACCGGACACAGGCATCGGCAGTCATCCCAACTCCTACCACCAGAGGGCACACCAGGTTTAGTTAGGGCTCCATTGCTTGTGATTTTGGCTCCAGCAAACTCCTTGACCTCCTTTTAAAATATTGGGGACTCCTAAAGTGAGCCATATGAAATGGAAAAGTTGGGCGTGGTGGCCCACTCCCAGCCCTTCAGGGTCAAAGGTAGGAGGATCAGGAGTTGAAGGTGGTGGTTTTTAATGAAAATCCCAATGCCAAGTACAGGATACCTCCCTAGGTATCCTGGAGGTCTTGGAGTCTCTAAAAGCTCCCAAAATGATAGGGAATTGTCATTGCTCTTGGCCGCCCATGAGAAAGAGACAGTAAGACCCTGAGAAGAGAGAAGACACAGAGGAATCACGCTAAAAAGTGATCTGGAAGTCTCCTTTCTGTTGCCTAGGGTTCATAGTTCTGGAAGGAGCTGTAGAGGCTGCTGAGGGGAAAAGTCGTCGATGAGCTCACCCAGCCGTGGGCCCGGCATGCTACAATACCAGTCTGTAAGGCAAGGCGTGCTCACTGGTGTAGTGGTGCCACAAATGTTCCTGGTGTAACCAAATGCTTTCTGGTTGGATCTGAAGCCCGATCCACACAACGGATGTCACACCTGGTACTGTAAACCTGGCCAAAAATCTATAGCTCAGGGGGTCCTTGGGCTCTAGCGGGAATCTACTACTGATGGTTTCCTAGATAAATATGTAGTCAAGCCCAGCGGTGGTGGCACACGCCTTTAATCCCAGCACTCGGGAGGCAGAGACAGGCGGATCTCTGTGAGTTCGAGGCCAGCCTGGTCTACAGAGCTAGTTCCAGGACAGCTAGGGCTGCTACACAGAGAAATCTTGTCTCGAAAAAGAAAAGTTAAAAAAGGGAGCGAATCTCTGGCCCTGGACACATGGGGAAGGGCCCAGGCCCAGCCCAGGAAGATTTGGTGGACTTTGCAGAGCCCTACCCTGCCTGGGGAGTAGAGGGTGGATGGGGTGGGGGTAGGTCGGGGTGGGGGAGGACGGATGGGGGTGGTGGAGGGAGAGGGAGAAGGGATTTACATGTGAAACAAGCTTGTTCCCAACTTGAACTAATATAAATAAATAAATAAATAAATAAGGAGTGAATTTGACTGCAATGCATCATCTACAAGTATGGAATAATTTAAAATGTAAATTACTGTAACAAAAGATAACAAACCCCTCAATATCAGGGCAATTCTACCATCACATTTCCCATGGCTGTTAGAAACTGTCTATGTACACTGGGGAGAAGAGGGAGGCAACAGCATCTTACTGGTGTTACCCTTTGCCCTTGGAGGTCAGTGGTTAAAAAAGAAAGAAACCCTGGAGACACCTCAGAGTGCCCACACACACATACTAACGAATTCTATTTTGATGATCCTTGCTCTCTACTTTCAGTTCTTACCTCTAGTCAACCCAGAGTTCCTCAATGATAATTGCCTTATTAACTTCTTTTTATTATTGGGAAATAGAATACACACATAGAGTAGATGCTCTGTGGGCCTGATTGCTAAAAAGAACAATGGAGTTCAGACTCAGTGGTAGAGCCCCTGCCTAGAATCCCCCAGTGAGGGGCTGGGGGTGTGGCTCAGTGGTGGAGCCCCTGCCTAGAATCCCCCAGTGAGGGGCTGGGGGTGTGGCTCAGTGGTAGAGCCCCTGCCTAGAATCCCCCAGTGAGGGGCTGGGGGCGTGGCTCAGTGGTAGAGCCCCTGCCTACAATTCCCCAGTGAGGGGCTGGGGTGTGGCTCAGTGGTAGAGCCCCTGCCTAGAATCCCCCAGTGAGGCCCTATGTATGAGGATTTCTAGAGGAAAGCCAATTTTATTACAGTGTGTGTGTGTGTGTGTGTGTGTGTGTGTGTGTGTGTGTGTGTGTGAGTCAAAGGACAACTTTCTGTAGTTGGTTCTCTCCTTTCAAGATGTGGGTCCTGGGAATCGGTAGTAAGTGTTTTTAACTACTAAATCAACCTTCTAACTGGGAGGAAGAGCACTCTAACATGAGCGTGCAGCATGTTCAAAGGTCCTGAGACGGAGCTTGCCCGGTGATACAAAAACAGTAATGCCGAGTCTGCGGCAGTGTGGAGTGCGCCCGAGCCTGCATGCAGAAGGAACACTGCACCGGCACCCTTGTCCTTAGTTAGTGCCCCACCCCCTCGCCAGCTTACACAGGAACGTCCTTCCTTACCCCTCTGTACCGCCTCCCACCTGTCCGTGGTCACTGCGCACGTCTCTCTCGTCGTCGTTTCTCTGTTCCCTCTACAAGTGGGTGTGATGGAGCTAAAGCATATTTACTTGACAGAAGCTTAATTATTCATCCGCGGGAACCTGCACAGGGAGTTAAGAGAGGCCACCGGGTCAGGGCGGAGTGGAAAGGGGTGGACAAGGAAGGATGGGGAGTGGGGGGAGGGGGGCGGGTCCAGAGTGGGGTCTGCACAGTGGGGTCCACACAGTGGAGTGTTTATGGCAAAGCAAGGGGTTGTGGATCACGGATGGAGATGAGTTAAGCGTGGAGAGGACAAGCGGAGGTTTGGTAGGTTTGAAAAAAAGAACAGGGGAGAAAAGAGGATGGGGGGGTGCGGTTTGGAACGGGTGGGAGTGGAGAGGCCCGACTGTGGACGGTTATAGAGGGAGAGACCCCGGTGGAAGCTGGGACGCAGAGAATAGTGAATCGGATGGTTCCGAAGCGCTCGGATGGGGAGTTCAAAGACTGGAGGGAAATCACGCCCGGCGGGCTCCGGACTGCAAGGAAGTCTGAGGCAGGGGCGTGGCTGGGGGGTGTGCGTTACACAGGATTCCCCCACCCCCCTGGAGTTCCAAGTCTTCTCCTTTAGTCCCTCCTCCTCCTTGGGAGTAACAAGCCCACCTTCCAATCAGAGCCGCGGGCTGGGCAAGGGGTAGCCAATGGCGTGGCAGGGGCGGAGCTGGGGAGGGGGCTCACACGACCAGGGGAGGGGGCGCGGGGCATCGAGGGCTCAGGAACTGCGAAGGGCGAGCCATGGCGTTGGGGCTGCAGCGCATGAGGTACAGGGCTTCGGGTATAGGATGATGGGGACCGGGGGCTCTCCTTGACGGGGGTGTGGGGGAACCCCTCATTTGTGGGGTGTGGCTCAAGTTGAGGATACTCTGGGGTGCGCGACTGGGGACACATCCCCGACGTACCCTCCACTCTAGAGGGTAGCAGGGGATCTGGGATTTACCCCCAGAGTTCCAGCTGTCCCGCCCCCCCTGCCCAAGAGCTGCTCTGGGGTTGTGAGCTGCGATTTCCTGATACACCGGGTTCAGTCCTCCTTCTGGCTGGGAGTGAAACTAACTCCAAGTTCCTATGGTTTGGAGGTGGTTGTGTTTGATCAGTGGCCTCTCTTCCGAGAGAGAAGCTTTCCTCCAAGCCCCTGAATTGAGTCTTTCTTGGCCGTCAGACTCTTGTGATCTTAAAAAAGGGATCCCCAAATTGAGGTTTCCCCGACATAGGGAGCCCCTGGAAGACTCCACTTCTGACTTGCAGAAGAGAGATTACCTTTATCCTGCCCTAGAAATGACCGGGAAGAATGTCTCGTTAGTCTGTGGGACCCAACCAAGGTCCTTTATCCTTTCAAAAATAAAAGTGGCATGATAGCTGGGGAGGGGAGTTCACTCCTGTAAACCCAACACTTGGGAAGCTATGGTAGAATGATGATTTCAAAGCCAGCCTGGCCTACATGGCAAGTTCCAGACCAGCTTTGGTCTACACATAGAGAGATCTTGTCTCAAAAAAAAAGCAATTAAAAAAAAAAAGTAGGGTCACCCCTTTTTAATAACAACGGGACAAGCCTGACCCACTTCCCAAAGCCTGGCTCTGTGTTTCATTCATCTGCCCCCACCCAGTCTGTAATTGAGGGAGGAGGGCCCCACCCAAACCCTATTTGAGGGGCATCCTTCAGAGACACGGATGCCCTGGCTGATGAAGCGAGGAAAGCAGCTCCTTCCTGTGGCCCGGCACAGCTGGGCCATCCTGGGAATAGTTGGATTCTGTGTTCACCTTGCAACAGGTGCAAAGGCCTTCTCGGGGCCAGAGCCAGGTTACCACAGGAGGCCCCAGAAAAGTACCCTAGACCCTTGGTATCCCCTGTCTAAACTGGGGCATCCCTCAAGTCTCGCCACAGTCCCCCACTCTCTGGTTGTGTAGGTCTGATTGGTTT